>NC_079409.1:1537470-1552470 GCF_029220125.1 Pseudoliparis swirei
CATATCTGGCTGTATGAATACTCATATTACTGCCATTTGTTAAGTGTTGAAAAAGTTGGTAAAAAGTGAACCATACAGATGTTTTATTTATTACTATTATAGATAAATATACCAGTCTCGTAATTATGGTACCATATTGTTTGTATGGTGTATTGAATTCTGGTATCGGGTATCATGATATTTATGGCAGGTATGTAATATGTATAGAAGTTATAATATGAGTATCGTGACAAACAGGTAGAGACAGAACAGATTCAGGGACAAGTCCATGAGGACTGTTCAGGCAAAAAAAGGAAGTTGGTTCATGAATGACTTTAACCATATTATATATAATGACAATGTATATTTGTTATTACTATCATTATAGGGCTGAGTCAGAGCGGAGAACCTTTTGGTCTTAAACTGTTTATTATCATTATTTAGATTTGTGGTCAGAACAATAAAATGACTGTAGTTGTGGTTCTAAAAGCTTTGAGGCTTCAAACAACGTGGATGTGGTGTGGTGACAACAACAACAAAAAGTCACCTGCACCCCCCCCCCACCCGTTGTCACTTTTTTCACCCCTCATGAGTTTGCAGGTATGACTCTCAGTTCGTACTTTCTTCCGAAACCTCATGATATAGAGAAGACAAATCCCGAGAATGAGTCCGACTCAGATTTTGAGGAAACGGTCGTGGCGAAAAAAGGCAGGAAGTTCAGCTTTGGCGATGAGTGGCTGCGAGTTCACCTGGCTGAGGTGTTTCAGGGAGAGCAACTCAATGAACTGGACATCCTGCTGTCGATTCCCACAACATGCTGGGAACATGTGCTGATAAGACTGGCACGACACAGTTAAAACACGCTGATCTAACACAACGCCAGTCTGAGACATAAGATGTGCCGCGACCTGTGCAATGAAAGCTCCACTCCCAGTCCATTGAGAAGACAAGAGGCTAACCAGTGCGCCGAGGAGGCCGAATGCAGGGCTCTCAAGTGTCACGCATTGAGCGTGACACTCACGCATTTCGGTCTTACGTCACGCACTCCCGCCACACATCGTATTTCTCACGCTGAAAAAAACTCGGCTATTTAATGTTTTAATGAGCCGCGCTGCCCTCACCGTGGAGGAATCAAGCGCTCCCCTGGAGATCTGCTGCGAGGAGCCACTTATCAGCCAATCTGCTGATGGAAATGTCACTCTTGCCTGTCTTCAAAACTTGAGAGCCCTGCGAATTGCTATTGAAGTTTAACACGGCGTATTTCATTGCCAAAGAAGAACACTTTGCAAGTCGATTTATAGTGTGCGCCCCTAAATTTTCTGCTTGCGCCCCTAAAATTTTAAGTTAGGGGCCACTGTGCTCCTAGTAAAAAAAGTTAGTCTGGAGCCCTGGTCTCTATGTGTATCTCTGTGTGTGTCTGTATGTGTGTGTGTGTGTGTCTCTATGTGTCTCTCTGTGTGGGTGTGATCTAAATTGTGTGTGTGTTGCCATGGTTACAGGGAGCGGAGACAAGCTGGGGGACATTCCTCGTACCGGACACCAGATCACCAGGATGAAGGCAGCCGACCTGAAACCGCTTCACTTCATCCTGTTCGACCGGCCGGGGAAGGTGAGGGGGAGCCTGAACGCACCATGAGAACGTTATCATCTACCTTCAGTACTTGTGTTCACTGAGCAGAGCCTGAACGCACCATTTCCTCGTCCCCAGATGGCGTCCCTGAAGAAGAACCTGCGTCTCTTTAACGGCTTCCCCTTCGACGCCGCCAGCGGGCAGTTCTCCAAGAAGCGAGAGAAGCTCCTGAAGTACGCGTTTCCTCTGCGGCTGCAAAGATATGGAGGCGGACAGGATGACGTGCTGAACCTGTTTGTGTGTGCAGGAACTCCAACTTCACCAACAGAAAGCTGAAGGTGGTGTGCAGCGTTCTGGACCTGGAGAAGAAGGGGACGCACCCGGACCTGGTGGACCGCATCCTCCTCTTCCTCATCGCGCCCAAGAACAGCGGCAAGGTGAGAGCCCCCTGTTGCAGGGTTTTTCCTGGGTCAAAATGGGTCTTCGGTGCTCCCAAAAAAAAAAATTGGCGCGCTGCTCGCGCAGTCTGTATTGCCATTTCACCGGAATTAGCAGACATCTATGTATTCTTTTTTCCCCCCATAAATTATGGAAGCAATGCTTGAGGAAATCATTTTGATAAAATAGATAGGCTAATAGATTGACAATTAGAGATGCACCGATCAGGTTTTTTGGTGCCGATCACTGAAATCAGTATCTGCCGATCCGATAATACCGATCACGGTGTTGATTGAAGCATTCTATTTATTGTGTAGCATTATTGCCTAGGACTATGAGGAAATACATATATAAAGCACCTCAAACATTAAAGAAATTACAGATTTCTTTAAACTTTTAGGACTTTTACTTTGAAAAATTTCCAAATTGATACATTAAAATTGTTTGATTGCTATTGTAGGGGATTTCAGATATGTATGGAACACATCTGCATCATTCATTTCCTGGAACTCTTGGGGAAATCTATACACAGGACTTTTTTTAACATACAAAAGTCTGACTTATTTTTATAAACTCTTCCTTGGTACAGTAAAAATGTTTTAATGTGAGCATAATTTAAGCTAAATCTCAGAAACGATCGATAAAGATGCAAAATCAGTTCATTGTTTACTTTTATATGTTCGTGTATGATTTGTCGACATCTTATTTTGATAAACGGATGTTGTTTCACGTGGTTCTTTCTGCTAACTTTGCAAAACTGGATGTTGTCACATAAATCCTTCCGCTAACTTGATCAAACCCTCTCACTCCCGATGGAATGTGTTTAGCGTGAGCATCAGTCTGTAGGGGCTCAGAGCCTCAGACATGTGAGAGTCGGCTGAGTCGACCCAGAGATTCAACTCGGGGGACGGGGACGCCGCTCGCTGGTGAGGATCCCCTCATGGACCTCTGACCTGTCGGCCCTCGCCGGGCGCATCGTCTCCGTTGCGCAGCGATTGAAACGTCTGATAGTTCTCGCAGATGTTACGTCATCTGATCGGCCAAGTTTGATACGCCGTTTTGAGAGCGCCGATCAAAACCGATAATGGGAATATTGGCCGATATGGATCGGCGCCGATCAGATCGGTGCATCCCTATATAGTCCAGGTGTATTGGTGCACGTCGGGCTGTTGAGTGACCAGCAGCTGGCCGCTCTGTCCATTCACCTCACAGCTGTGTATTGACCAGACAAGAAGACACGCTTATTAACTCGATTACTATTGATCCAAACAGAACGAGGGTTCGGCTGTAGCCGACTTGAAACATACTATTGAGAACATATTCGCTGACGTTCCATCGCAGACTTTTTTTGCCTTAGGCGCTCGGGAAAACGGCGTAGGCGCGCGCCCAAATGTTCTCTATGCAGGAAAAACCCTGTGTTGTTGTTGTTGTTGTTGTTGTTTCATTCGACACTTTGAAGACTTTAAAATACATTTTGACTGTATTTACAAAAGCAGCAAAGAGTTTCCTCCTCTTGTTCCTCCACTCTCCTCTTCTTCCTCTCTCCTCATCGTCTCTCCTTTTCCTCCTTCTCTCTCCTCCTCTTCCTCCTCCGGCAGCGTCTCCCCGTAAAGAAGAAGAGGAAGTCGAAGAAGAAGCTGTCCGGTGAAGACTCAAAGTCCAGCTCCAAGAAGAAGAGCAGACCCTCCTCTTCCTCCTCCAGCCCCAAGAAGTCCAAACCGGGGAGCAAGTCCAAGGCCATCGTCATGGAGACCAGCAGCGATGAGGAGGAGGAGAAGGAGAAGGCCGAGGCCGAGGAGGGATCGGATACAGAGGACAAGCAGTCGGAAAAAGAGGAAGACCAGTCCGACAAATCAGAAGAGTCTTCAGAGGAAGAGGAGGAAGAGGAGCAGGAGGAGGTGAGTTTTACTCAGTAGATTTGTCTTTTTTTTTTCTTTAAAAAGTAAAAAATATTTTTTTACGGAAATCAGAAGGCGTTCGATTTTCTGACTGTCTTTGAACGCATCACCATTTAATAAAGGCTTCAGAAGAAATCAAAGTTTTAAAATGGTGACGTTTCATCAACATAGCTTTATTCCACTTCCTATTTATTGATCCCTGAACTCTGATTGATTATCTTGTTCTTATTGATTATCTTCTCATTGATTATCTTGTGAGGAAAACAAGAGAATTTATTAGGAAAATAATCCACTTTTCTTTAATATTCTTGTATGTAAACAAAGCAAAGTTATAAGATATCGGAACTCGTTGATTATCCTTCATTGATTATCTCACATGTGATCAGAGAGGATCTTTGAGACAAGGACGTCTCACTCTGTTTTTTTCTTTTCCAGCCTCCCAAATCCAAGTCTGTTCGGGGGAAGTCGGCGTCCAAGAAAACGGCGCCGGTGAAAAGACAGAGGACACCAACGAAGAAGAGCGGTCCTCCCAAGAAGAGGACAAAGAAAGAAGTTTAAGAAGAGTCGGAGTCTGACGCCAACGAGAAGGTGAGTCAGATCCTGTAGAACCTTCATCTGGTCCTGAACCAGAACCAACACTACCACTTTAGTCCACAGGGGGCGTCAGAACCAACACTACCACTTTAGTCCACAGGGGGCGCCAGAACCAACACTACCACTTTAGTCCACAGGGGGCAGAACCAACACTACCACTTTAGTCCACAGGGGGCGCCAGAACCAACACTACCACTTTAGTCCACAGGGGGCAGAACCAACACGACCACTTTAGTCCACAGGGGGCGTCAGAACCAACACTACCACTTTAGACCACAGGGGGCACCAGAACCAACACTACCACTTTAGTCCACAGGGGGCACCAGAACCAACACTACCACTTTAGTCCACAGGGGGCGCCAGAACCAACACTACCACTTTAGTCCACAGGGGGCGTCAGAACCAACACTACCACTTTAGTCCACAGGGGGCGCCAGAACCAACACTACCACTTTAGTCCACAGGGGGCAGAACCAACACTACCACTTTAGTCCACAGGGGGCGCCAGAACAACACTGTTGTTACCTTCGCATTGAAAATGCCGGAAGGTTATGTTTTGATCGCCGTGTATTTATTTATTTATTTATTTGTATGCGTGTTATTCGCAAAACTCAAAAAGTATTGAACCGAATCGCAGGAAATTTGGTGGGATGATTGTTTATTATCCGGGGACCAGTTGATGAGATTTTGGGATCGATCGGGTCAAAGGTCAAAGGTCATGAACAGGTCAAAATCTTTCGCAGAACTCAAAAAGCATTGAACCGAATCGCATGAAATTTGGTGGGATGATTGTTTATTATCCGGGGACCAGTTGATTAGATTTTGGGATCGATCGGGTCAAAGGTCAAGGTCAAAGGTCATGAACAGGTCAAAATGTTCTTGAATCGCATGAAATTTGGTGGGATGATTGGTTATTATCCGGGGACCATTTGATTAGATTTTGGGATCAATCGGGTCAAGGTCATGGAAAGGTCAAACTCTTTTTTTACCATAGCACGATACATTTTTGTCCAATTGGCAACTAATGCCAAAATGTTCATAATTCAATGCCCAATCTTGTGATATGCGAAGGTATGCGCTCTACCGAGTGCCCATTCTAGTTGTTGATGTTTTTGTTGGTTTCCAGCCCTCACAGAAGAAGTGGGTCAAACCGACCCCCAACACCAAGAAGGCCGACAGCAGCAGTAACAGCAAACGCAACACCAACACAGGTGAGACCTGGCCGGTTCTCCTCCTCATGAAATGACGCCGTAGCTTTAAGAGGCTCCGTGTTGATCATGTGACCCCCCCGCCCAGCGGAGGACGACAGCTCTGACGACGACGCGCCGCTCATCAAGATGGTGAAGAAGACTCCGAGTGAAGAGCAGCTGAGGGACACGGTGAAGAAGCTGCTGGAGGAGGCGGACCTGGAGGAGATGACCATGAAGCAGATCTGTCAGAGGGTGAGGACGCACACACACACACACACACACACACACACACCCCTAATGCCTGGTTGCTGGTGTTTAGGTGTTTGACACGTACCCGAACCACGACCTGAGCAGCAAGAAGGACTTCATCAAACAGACCGTCAAATCTGTGAGTACACGCACACACACACTCGTTTATGCTCCATTGTGGGGACTCTGACTAGGAGGTTACATGTGGGGCGACCACTTCCTAAGTGGAATAACTATATATATGTTTATGTTGGTGGGCACATTTTAAATAAAGATAATAATAATTTAGAAACTCCCACAAACCACCACCAGGTGACCACGCTCAACGTGCCCATATATGGGCGTGGTCTTCACACGGTCACGTCCTGCCAACCAATTATTGATAGTTCAAATATAGTTAAATCTTCACCCATTCGGATCTATTCAATCTTTTTATTTTTAAGAAGCAAAACTTTTAGTGACTTCAAATGTTTCTATATTTCATCTTTGATGGTGAACTGAATATTTAAATTATTATCAGGCATGAGAATCCCTCACCTTTCGGCGAAATTCGCCGTTTTGAAACCAAAATAGGTGACTTACGTGAATCGTGTAGATCCGAAGAGTTTTTGTTTTGGGGTGTGGGGGGGGGGGTCAACTGGCCGGCCGGCGTTTATGAGATTGGAGTGGGACACGGAGAAAGTGTGGAGTGGTGCTCTTCGCAATAAAACATCTTTGATTGGACGTGTCGCGTCTCGGCCAATCGGCGTCAAGATGTCTTCAGCGTTTGGGGGTTTAGGTTAGCTTGAATGTTAGTCCGCTACATTTGCTGCTGTCACGCTGCACGGTGAAGCGATGCTAACAAAGTACCCGTACGTTAAGAGCGATGTGATTTAGCATATTTTTAGTGTCGATACTTCATTAAGAGAGCGATCAGAGCGCACGCGCTGCTCCGTGTCGAGCTGTCTGCGCAGCGCTAACAGAGAGGGGCGATAAGTGGCGGAATTTTCGGCTTTAAAAATAAAAATAAAAAAAGATGCCAGAAGGTAAATGTTTAAGTTCAGTCTGTAAAGTTGTGTAACTCTACAGCTGCTCTTCCTGATGAACTCTGTATCCTCTGGTCAGAGACTAACGGCCTCATAGTGGATCATCAATGCTATGATGGCTCCATGTAGTTTCATTCATATCTTGCTGTATTAATACTAATATCACTGCTATTTAAGTGTTGGTAAAAAGTGAACCAGACAGATATTTCATTTATTACTATTATAGATAAATATACCAGTGTCTTATTTATGGTATGCTGTTTTTATGGTATTGTATCAGTATCATGATATTTATGGCAGGTATGGTATAGAGCAGTGGTCGCCAACCCGTCGATCTCGGAGACGTTCCCTGTCGATCTCCAAAATAAAATGAAAATAAAATCAGAAACACATTGTTCCTCGTTTTCGAACATTTTCTGAAGTGTCTTCTGAAATGTTTTCTTTCTGACTGGAAGATTGAGGTCAGAAAAGATCTCTGCCTGATTCATGAACGCCTGAAAACGGGTTCGCTTACACAGCCGTGTTGTCAGCTGTGCTCCTTCCTGAAAGAGGAACGTACCACGACAGGTGGGGCGCAGGGGGAAATGCAGAAATACCTTTATTGATAACTTCACATATTACACAAGCTCAAAGTACACCGACATAAAACTAAGTCATCAATAAATATATGTTGAAATGCCTGTACCTTCGTGTACATGTTTACGTGACGGCATTAACAGATTACGCCTGCTCATGCGCGACAGCCAAGATTCTTGGCGACTTGCCAGGTCTTACCTCCGTGAGTTCGGCTTTTCTGCTGTTGTCCTTCAAAACAAAAGCTCAACATTGAGCTTTTTTTTCTTGTCTGATAGATCAATCAGGTTTACTTGAAAGTGATTGCAATTGCATTTATTCTATTATTTGAAAAGGGACAGATGCAGGAGTCACAAATGGTGATTCTAATTTATTATTATGAAAATTATTTAAATCTGAGGATGTCTGTAGAGCTGATGTGAACGTAATCACCAACGGTCTGAGTTCAGAACCAGTCCCAGATGAGAAAACTTTCATGAATACCAATTTTGCCCCGAAAAACTCGTCAGTGAAGTTGAGAAAATCACCAAATCAAAGACCAGGAGCTGGATTACTGACACAGCTGACAGACGGCCTCAGACTGGCTGTCTGTGATTATGAACTAACTACAAGCTCACAGACAGAGTTCAGTCACAGCCGTCACACTGACTGGAGTCACATGACTTGATGGCATTGTGATGAGAGCTGAACTTCCATGAGTTGCACTGACTGATCATGTTGTCAGTGTTGTGCTGTAACTGGATTGGATTCAATTTATTGTCATTGCTAGAGTCCAGGTACAGAAGCAACGAAATGTAAATAAATACAACATTTATATTGGTAGTTCATCCAGCTGCTCATTGAAAATGTGTTTTGCTTTTTTGTTTCTTGTTCATATTGTGTGCGGTTAACAAATATCTTACTTGTTATATTACACTTAAATTCTGTGTTCCTGGCCTCATCAATTTGAACGCTGGACCAAAATGACAATTAGGCCAAATAAAAAGTCATAAGTCCAGTCTGGACCGTCGTTTCCTCTCAACGCCTCAATAGGGAGATCTTGCCGGTCATGAAGGCGGAGGTCAGGGATCTTGGGCTTAAAAAGGTTTGTGACCACTGCTCTAGAAGATCGTGACAACCAGGTAGAGGCAGAACAGACTCGAGGAACAGACTCGAGGAACAGACTCGAGGAACAGCAGAGCTCAAGACTTGAAGACTTGTTCACGCCAAAAAAAAGGAAGTTGGTTCATGAATGACCATATTATACACAATATTACGATTATTATAGGGCCCGATCACCAGGATGGAGGACCTACAGATTATCATACAACGTCCAACATCGATGTTCGTGGAAGTCACCAGCCCCCCCCCCCCCCCCGCCGCGCGCCTATCCTTCTCACCTTTTTCACTCCTGACCTGTTTTCATGCCTGTATTATTGTTGACAATTATATCCATCAGTAAATATATGTAAAATCTAACGTCTTCTGTTGTTTTCTCCTCACAGCTCATCTCATGAAGAAGAATCAACTCGTTTTCATGAGTTTCATAATGAATTAGTTGTTCATAGTTATCTAAATGATTGTTTTTGTTGTTATTAATGTGACTTGTGTTGTTTAAAGTTTCCTGTCACATTTACGAGGACAAAGACGAGTAAACTTGTATTTTTCTTCCTGAAGTTTAACATTTCCAGGTTAATATGTAAATGTTTCTAATCAGCTATTTTTGGATTAACTCATTTTGTTTTTATTTTGCTCTTTCAAAATAATTTACGAATTAAAACCTTTTTTAAATAAAATGGTGCTGAGTAATTTTCCTCCCGATGAATTAAAATTGTTTTTTTATATAAAATTGTCGCCATTAGTTTTCTTTAATTTAAACTTCATGTTTAAACTTTTATCCTCGTCTGGAAATCTCAACTCGAAAATGTGTTTCTTTCCCACATGACCCTGCTGACCTCTGCAACGCGACAGAAGACGAGACACGGAGGGTTCACGTTAAACGTCTTTATGAAAATATCTGCAGCTTCAGAGGAAACACGAACAAGCAAAAACCAAACGGTTGTATTGGAGCTGCGCCGCTATGCATTGTGGGTAAATGAGCCCGCAGAACAAAACCCAACTGTGCTAAAAAAATATTTACACGAGTTCACAAATAGATTTTTAGATGCTTTACAAACAGGAAGTCTTAGAAATCTGCTTTTATCTACCAAATGAAATATTGTACAGGATATTAAATCTTTTATAACACATTTAATACTTTAGAGTTTAATGAATATGATGAACAGATAGTTATAACTCCGCTTTTATTCTGGAGGGTCATTCACAGCTTGTATTATGGGAGGAGGCGTCTTCTCATTGGCTGCCGCTCTCCCCCAGCAGCCAATAGGTGGTCATCTTGCCTTTGCCCTTGAGCTCCACGTCTCCTCGGAGCTCCAGCTGGAAGCAGTTGAACTCCAGCAGGACGTCGCGGGTCGCCGCCGACACGTGGATCCTCAACGCTGCGTAAACAACACGATGAGATAATACACAACGATCAAATCAATAATACGTTAAAATCAATAATACACAACGATAAAATCAATAATACGTTAAAATCAATAATACGTTAAAATCAATAATACGTTAAAAAATAAAATAATACAATGGTAAAATCAATAATACGTTAAAATCAATAATACACAACGATGAAATCAATAGTACGTTAAAAAATAAAATACAACGATAAAATCAATAATACGTTAAAATCAATAATACACAACGATCAAATAAATAACACGTTAAAATCAATAATACACAACGTTAAAATAAATAACACCCATTAAAATCGATAAATGTTAGAATTAATAACAAAATCAATAAATTAAAAAAAACGTGAATTAAAATCAATATTAAAACGTTCTTATCAATAACAGTGAGCAGACGCGCATCGTTAGCGGTGCGTTCGCTGCCTGTGGGGCGTCCCAGCTCTGACCTTCTCCACTTGACTCCATGCGTGACGACGTGTTCACCGTGTCTCCAAACAGGCAATAACGAGGCATCTTGAGCCCGACGACGCCGGCACACACCGGACCTGAGGAACATATACAAATATAGATATATATATATATATATATATACATATAATACAAACATAAAGTACCTCACACTTAAACTTGGGAAGCAATATTAATTCTAATAATCTTCTGGAGGTTTTAATTGCTGGGGTCAAATTGACCCCGAGGGTAAAATATGTTAGTAAATGTAAAGGTAACAGGAGGTTAAACAGAACATTTTTCTCTTGTTTGTCAACCATTAACTCCACCATGATACAATCTAAAGGCCTCTAGTCTTCCTCTAGCAGCTGCTGAGGCAAACTGACTGTGTGGGTTTTCTTCATGAACTGGCCGTGATGAAAGGGGACACCGCTGCAAAGCTGAAACCTCACCGGCCTGGACAGGTGGACAGATTGACAAGTGGCTTTTGTTTTGCTCGGTCCCGATGCGCGCGCACGGAGCTCTATGTTTCTTCAAACTTTGCTTTCGTCAAAGAATGCTCCTTTTGCAGCAATGACAGCATTGCAGACCTTTGTCATTCTAGCTGTTAATTTGTTGAGGTAATCTGATGGGCACTTCTTGAGGACCATACGGTCAAGCTGCTCCCACAACAGCTCAATGGGTTGAGATCTGGTGACTGGCCACTCCATTACAGACAGCAAGCTGCCTGCTTCTTCCCTCAAGAGTTCTTCACAATGTGGAGGTGTGCTTTGGGTCATTGTCCTGTTGGAGGAGGACATTGGCTCCAATCAAGCGCTGCCCACAGGGTATGGCATGGCGTTGCCAAATGGAGTGATAGCCTTCCTTATTTAAAATCCCTTTGACCTGGTACAAATCTCCCACTTTCCCAGCACCAAAGCAGCCCCAGACCATCACATGGCCTCCACCATGCTTGACAGATGGTGTCAGGCACTCTTCCAGCATCTTTTCACCTGTTCTGCGTGTCACAAATGTTCTTCTGTGTGATCCAAACACCTCAAACTTGGATTCATCTGTCCAGAACACCTTTTTCCAATCTTCCTCTGTCCAATGCCTGTGTTCTTTTGCCCATACCAATCTTTTCTTTTGATTGGCCAGTCTCAGATATGGCTTTTTCTTTGCCACTCTGCCTAGAAGGCCAGCATCCCGGAGTCGCCTCTTCACTGTCGACGTTGACACTGGCGTTTTGGGTACCATTTAAAGAAGCTGCCAGTTGAGGACCTGTGAGGCGTCTATTTCTCAAACTAGAGACTCGAATGTACTTGTCTTCTTGCTGAGTTGTGCACGGGGGCCTCCCACTTCTCTTTCTGCTCTGGTTAGAGCCCGTTGGTGCTGTTCTCTGAAGGGAGTAGTACACACCGCTGGAGGACATTTTCAGTTTCTTTGCAATTTCTCGCATGGAATAGCCTTCATTTCTAAGAACAAGAATAGACTGGCGAGTTTCACATGAAAGTTCTTTTTTTCTGGCCATTTTGAGAGTTATCGAACCCACAAATGTGATGCTCCAGATAATCAACTAGCTCAAAGGAAGGCCAGTTTTATAGCTTCTCTCATCGGCAAAACAGTTTTCAGCTGTGCTAACATAATTGCACAAGGTTTTTCAAGGGTTTTCTAATCATCCATTAGTCTTCTAAGGCGATTAGCAAACACAATGTACCATTAGAACACTGGAGTGATAGTTGATGGAAATGGGCCTCTATACACCTATGGAGATATTTCATTAGAAACCAGACGTTTCCACCTAGAATAGTCATTTACCACATTAACAATGTATAGAGGGTATTTCTGATTGATTTAATGTTATCTTCATTGAAAAAAACAATGCTTTTCTTTGAAAAATAAGGACATTTCTAAGTGATCCCAAACTTTTGAACGGTAGTGTATATACACACACCGGACCTGAGGAACATATATATAATAAATATATACACACACCGGACCTGAGGAACATATACAAATATATATATATATACACTACCGTTCAAAAGTTTGGGGTCACTTAGAAATGTCTTTATTTTTCAAAGAAAAGCACTGTTTTTTCAATAAAGATAACATTAATCATAAATACCCTCTATACATTGTTAATGTGGTAAATGACTATTCTAGGTGGAAGTGTCTGGTTTCTAATGAAATATCTCCAGAGGTGTATAGAGGCCCTTTTACAGCAACTATCACTCCAGTGTTCTAATGGTACATTGTGTTATCGCCTTAGAAGACTAATGTCTGATTAGAAAACCCTTGTGCAATTATGTGAGCGCAGCTGAAAACAGTTATGCTGGTGATATAAGCTAAACAACTGGCCTTCCTTTGAGCTTGAAGTTTGAAGAACAAAATTAATACTTCAAATATTAATCATTATTTCTAACCTTGTCAATGTCTTGACTATATTTTCTTTGAAATATTCAATTCATTTGATAAATAAAAGTGTGAGTTTTCATGGAAGACACAAAATTATCTGGGTGACCCCAAACTTTTGAACGGTAGTGTATATATAATACATATATACACACACCGGACCTGAGGAACATATACAAATATATAATAAATATATACACACACACCGGACCTGAGGAACATATATATTTTCTATATATATATATATATAATAGATATATACACACACCGGACCTGAGGAACATACACAAATATATATATTTATATATATATATATATAATACATATATACACACACCGGACCTGAGGAACATATACAAATATATATATATAATAAATATATACACACACCGGACCTGAGGAACATATATATATAATAGATATATACACACACCGGACCTGAGGAACATATATATATATATATATATAATAAATATATACACACACCGGACCTAAGGAATATATACATATATATATATATATATATATAATAAATATATACACACACCGGACCTAAGGAATATATACATATATATATAATACATATATACACACACCGGACCTAAGGAATATATACATATATATATATAATACATATATACACACACCGGACCTGAGGAACATATACAAATATATATATATATAATACATATATACACACACCGGACCTGAGGAATATATACATATATAATACATATATACACACACCGGACCTGAGGAATATATACATATATATATAATAGATATATACACACACCGGACCTGAGGAACATATACAAATATATATATATATATATACACACACCGGACCTGAGGAACATATACAAATATATATATATATATATATAATACATATATACACACACCGGACCTGAGGAATATATACATATACAGGACTGTCTCAGAAAATTACATATATACATATATACATATATACATATATTACATATATACATGAGATAGGATTTTAGAGTTTTCTTAAGCTGTAAACCATAATCAGCAATATAAAAATAAATAAAAGGCTTGCAATATTTCAGTTGATTTGTAATGAATCCAGAATGCATGACATTTTTGTTTTTTTAATTGCATTACAGAAAATAAAGAACTTTATCAAAATATTCTAATTTTCTGAGACAGTCCTGTATACACACACCGAACCTGAGGAATATATACATATATTAATTATATATATATATATATATAATAAATATATCTACCCACAGGACCTGAGGAACATATACATATATCTATATATTATATATATAATAAATATATACCACACACCAGACCTGAGGAATATATATATATATATATATATATATAATACATATATACACACACCGGACCTGAGGAACATATACAAATATATATATATATATATATATATATATACAGGACTGTCTCAGAAAATTAGAATATTGTGATGAAGTTCTTTATTTTCTGTAATGCAATTAAAAAAACAAAAATGTCATGCATTCTGGATTCATTACAAATCAACTGAAATATTGCAAGCCTTTTATTCTTTTAATATTGCTGATTATGGCTTACAGCTTAAGAAAACTCAAATATCCTATCTCTAAATATTAGAATATCATGAAAAAGTATACTAGTAGGGTATTAAACAAATCATTTGAATTGTCTAATTAACTCGAAACACCTGCAAGGGTTTCCTGAGCCTTGACAAACACTCAGCTGTTATAAATCTTTTTTTTAACTTGGTCTGAGGAAATATTAAAATTTTATGAGATAGGATTTTAGAGTTTTCTTAAGCTGTAAGCCATAATCAGCAATATTAAAAGAATAAAAGGCTTGCAATATTTCAGTTGATTTGTAATGAATCCAGAATGCATGACATTTTTGTTTTTTTAATTGCATTACAGAAAATAAAGAACTTTATCACAATATTCTAATTTTCTGAGACAGTCCTGTATATATAATAAATATATACACACCGGACCTGAGGAATATATACATATATATATATAATAAATATATACACACACCGAACCTGGGGAATATATACATATATATATATAATAAATATATACACACACCGAACCTGAGGAATATATACATATATTAATTATATATATATATATA
>NC_079409.1:1557470-1569970 GCF_029220125.1 Pseudoliparis swirei
ACTTTAGTCCACAGGGGCCAGAACCAACACTACCACTTTAGTCCACAGGGGCACCAGAACCAACACTACCACTTTAGTCCACAGGGGCACCAGAACCAACACTACCACTTTAGTCCACAGGGGCACAGAACCAACACTACCACTTTAGTCCACAGGGGCACAGAACCAACACTACCACTTTAGTCCACAGGGGCAGCAGAACCAACACTACCACTTTAGTCCACAGGGGCAGCAGAACCAACACTACCACTTTAGTCCACAGGGGCAGCAGAACCAACACTACCACTTTAGTCACAGGGGCAGCAGAACCAACACTACCACTTTAGTCCACAGGGGCAGCAGAACCAACACTACCACTTTAGTCCACAGGGGCACAGAACCAACACTACCACTTTAGTCCACAGGGGCCAGAACCAACACTACCACTTTAGTCCACAGGGGCACCAGAACCAACACTACCACTTTAGTCCACAGGGGAACCAACACTACCACTTTAGTCCACAGGGACCAACACTACCACTTTAGTCCACAGGGGCATCAGAACCAACACTACCACTTTAGTCCACAGGGGCACCAGACCCAACACTACCACTTTAGTCCACAGGGGGCACCAGAACCAACACTACCACTTTATTCCACAGGGGGTAGCAGAACCAACACTACCACTTTAGTCCACAGGGGGCACCAGAACCAACACTACCACTTTAGTCCACAGGGGCACCAGAACCAACACTACCACTTTAGTCCACAGGGGCACCAGAACCAACACTACCACTTTAGTCCACAGGGGCACCAGAACCAACACTACCACTTTAGTCCACAGGGGCACCAGAACCAACACTACCACTTTAGTCCACAGGGGCAGCAGAACCAACACTACCACTTTAGTCCACAGGGGCGCCAGAACCAGCACTACCACTTTAGTCCACAGGGGCAGCAGAACCAACACTACCACTTTAGTCCACAGGGGCAGCAGAACCAACACTACCACTTTAGTCCACAGGGGCAGCAGAACCAACACTACCACTTTAGTCCACAGGGGCAGCAGAACCAACACTACCACTTTAGTCCACAGGGGGCACCAGAACCAACACTACCACTTTAGTCCACAGGGGGCACCAGAACCAACACTACCACTTTAGTCCACAGGGGGCGCCAGAACCAACACTACCACTTTAGTCCACAGGGGGCACCAGAACCAACACTACCACTTTAGTCCACAGGGGGCAGCAGGACCAACACTACCACTTTAGTCCACAGGGGCACCAGAACCAACACTACCACTTTAGTCCACAGGGGGCAGCAGGACCAACACTACCACTTTAGTCCACAGGGGGCAGCAGGACCAACACTGCCACTTTAGTCCACAGGGGGCGCCAGAACCAACACTACCACTTTAGTCCACAGGGGGCACCAGAACCAACACTACCACTTTAGTCCACAGGGGGCAGCAGGACCAACACTACCACTTTAGTCCACAGGGGGCACCAGAACCAACACTACCACTTTAGTCCACAGGGGGCGACAGAACCAACACTACCACTTTAGTCCACAGGGGGCAGCAGGACCAACACTACCACTTTAGTCCACAGGGGGCAGCAGAACCAACACTACCACTTTAGTCCACAGGGGGCAGCATAACCAACACTACCACTTTAGTCCACAGGGGGCAGCAGAACCAACACTACCACTTTAGTCCACAGGGGGCGCCAGAACCAACACTACCACTTTAGTCCACAGGGGGCAGCAGGACCAACACTACCACTTTAGTCCACAGGGGGCACCAGAACCAACACTACCACTTTAGTCCACAGGGGGCGATATAACTAAATAAACATGAAACTTTGAAGAAAACGCTCCGTTCAATGTGGACTTCCTGTTTGTAGACCTCCAGAAGACGGAGTTAGTGTCCATGTGTCCTCGTCCTACCTTTGGGGCTGAGTGGGAACCCCTCCAGGAAAAAGGCTCCTCGGCGAAGCGCCACCTCCTGGAGGACGATGCCGAAGCTGTAGACGTCTCCTTTCTGAGTTCCCGGAGGAGGAGGAGCCTCCATCCGGAGCAGCTCCGGGGCCATCCACAACCTCTCTGCAGGAAGAGACCGTCCACACAACCATAACGTCTGATGTAAGTAAAGACTTATGGGTATAGTAGAGACTTATGGGTATATTAGAGAGATAAAGGTATAGTAGAGACGTAAAGGTATAGTATAGACTTAACGGTATAGTATAGACTTAACGGTATACTAGAGACTTATTGGTATAGTAGAGACATAAAGGTATAGTAGAGACGTAAAGGTATAGTAGAGACTTATGGGTATCGTAGAGACTTGTAGAGAGTTATGGGTATAGTAGAGACTTATGGGTATAGTAGAGAGATAAAGGTATAGTAGAGACTTATGGGTAAAGTAGAGACTTAACGGTATAGTAGAGACTTATGAGTATAGTAGAGACTAATGGGTACAGTCGAAACTTAAAGGTACAGTAGAGACTTAAATGTATAGTAGATACTTATGGGTATAGTAGAGACTTATGAGTATAGTAGAGACTTAAATGTATAGTAGAGACTTATGGGTATAGTAGAGACTTATGGGTATAGTAGAGACTTATGAGTATAGTAGAGACTTAAAGGTATAGTAGAGACGTAAAGGTATAGTAGAGACTTATGGGTAAAGTAGAGACATAAAGGTATAGTAGAGACTTAAAGGTATAGTATAGACTTAAAGGTATGCTAGAGACTTATTGGCATAGTAGAGACTTATGGGTATAGTAGAGACGTAAAGGTATAGTAGAGACTTATGGGTATAGTAGAGACGTAAAGGTATAGTAGAGACTTATGGGTATAGTAGAGAGATAAAGGTATCGTAGAGACTTATGGCTATAGTAGAGACTTATGGGTACAGTAGAGACTTAACGGTATAGTAGAGATGTAAAGGTATAGTAGAGACTTATGGGTACAGTAGAGACATAAAGGTATAGTAGAGACTTATGGGTACAGTAGAGACTTAAAGATACAGTAGGGACTTATGGGTACAGAAGAGACATAAAGGTATAGTAGATACTTATGGGTACAGTAGAGACTTATGGGTATAGTAGAGACTTATGGGTACAGTAGAGACTTACGGGCGTAGTAGGCGTGGGCGTCCTTGCCCGAGTCGGCCTGCGACCGGAAGCTGGACAGACCGTAGTCGGTGATCTTCAGGACGAAACGGTTGTCGACGACGCAGTTGGACGACTTCAGTTTACCGTGAGACAAGATGACGCTGTTGTGGAGGAACAGCATGCCCTGTGGGGGGTACAAGTACTATGTATATAATATATATATATTTATATAATATATATATATTATATATATATATACACATTATATATACTACAGAAAAACCAGAGCAGGAAGAGGAACCTTGACGATGTCGTTGATGAGAGAATATTTAAACATCCAGTCCAGAGTGATGCTGTCGTTCTCCAGAATGTCCTGAACACACAACGTGCACACTGTTAACAGACAGGCAGACAGGTAGACAGGCAGACAGACAGGTGTACCTGCAGACTCCCCCGGGGACAGTACTCTGTGATGATACAGGTGTCTGGAGGGTCGATGCAGGCTCCGATGAACCGGGTCAGATGTTCGTTCTGAACGTCTCTCATCTGGTCACGAGAATAATGTTTCAGTTATGGATGTAAAAAATACTTATATATTTTTATATATATATATATAAATATATATATATGTATAAATATAAATATATATATATGTATATATAATGATATATATATATATAAATATATATACTGTATATATATAAATACATATATAAATGTATATATATATACATATATATGAATATATATATATATGTATATATATAAATATATATATGTGTGTGTGTGTAGGAGACTCACGTGCTTGAGTTCAAACAGGACCTCTCTGTTCAGCTCGATGCGTTTCTTGTTGGTGTATTTAATGGCCACGATGTTTCCCTGAGGAACACAAGAGAGATTAAAACATCCTGGTCCTGGTCCTGGTCCTCAGCTATGAACCCAAACTATAGACCACCCTTTTTTTAATTATTGTTTAATCTTTGGAGAAGGTCTAGGCTCTGGTTCCTGAAGGTCTAGGCTCTGGTTCCTGAAGGTTCCTCTCACTTACCTTGTAGTAACCCGTCTTTGCAAAAACCTGCAGGTTTCCATCTCCGGTCATCAGGGAGCCGTAGTTTGATCCTCTCTGGAGACACACAGAGTGTGTGTGAGTGTGAGTGTGTGTGTGTGTGTGTGTGTGTGTATGTGTGTGTGTGCGTGTGTGTGCTCACCAGGGACAGTGTGATCCTGCTGCCGCTGCGCAGCACTTTGTCCATGTTGCCCATCTGGATGTCGTCCCAGGACATCCTCCAGAGCTGAGCCACCAGCTCCTTCTCCAGCTTCATCTTCCTGCAGAGAGACAGGCAGGTAGAGAGACAGACAGGTTGAGAGACAGGCAGAGAGAAAGGTAGACAGACAGAGAGACAGGTAGAGAGACAGGTAGACAGACAGGTAGAGAGACAGGCAGAGAGACAGGTAGAGAGACAGGTAGAGAGACAGGTAGACAGACAGGTAGAGAGACAGGCAGAGAGACAGGTAGAGAGACAGGTAGAGAGACAGACAGGTTGAGAGACAGGCAGAGAGAAAGGTAGACAGACAGAGAGACAGGTAGAGAGACAGGTAGACAGACAGGTAGAGAGACAGGCAGAGAGACAGGTAGACAGACAGGCAGAGAGACAGGTAGAGAGACAGGTAGAGAGACAGGTAGAGAGACAGGTAGACAGACAGGTAGAGAGACAGGTAGAGAGACAGGCAGAGAGACAGGCAGAGAGACAGGCAGAGAGACAGACAGGTAGAGAGACAGACAGGTAGAGAGACAGGCAGAGAGACAGGTAGAGAGACAGGCAGAGAGACAGGCAGAGAGACAGGTAGAGAGACAGGCAGAGAGACAGGCAGAGAGACAGGTAGAGAGACAGGTAGAGAGACAGGCAGAGAGACAGGTAGAGAGACAGAGAGACAGGTCGACAGACAGGCAGAGAGACAGGTAGAGAGACAGGTAGAGAGACAGGTAGAGAGACAGGCAGAGAGACAGACAGGTAGAGAGACAGACAGGTAGAGAGACAGGCAGAGAGACAGGTAGAGAGACAGACAGGTAGAGAGACAGGCAGAGAGACAGGCAGGTAGAGAGACAGACAGACAGGTAGAGAGACAGGTAGAGAGACAGGTAGAGAGACAGGCAGAGAGACAGGTAGAGAGACAGACAGGTAGAGAGACAGACAGGTAGAGACAGGCAGAGAGACAGGTAGAGAGACAGGTAGAGACAGGCAGAGAGACAGGTAGAGAGACAGGTAGAGAGACAGGTAGAGAGACAGACAGGTAGAGAGACAGGTAGAGAGACAGGTAGAGAGACAGAGAGACAGACAGACAGACAGGCAGAGAGACAGGCAGAGAGACAGGTAGACAGACAGGTAGAGAGACAGACAGGTAGAGAGACAGACAGAGATACAGGCAGAGAGACAGGTAGAGAGACAGGTAGACAGACAGGTAGAGAGACAGGCAGAGAGACAGGTAGAGAGACAGGCAGAGAGACAGGTAGACAGACAGGTAGAGAGACAGGCAGAGAGACAGGTAGAGAGACAGGCAGAGAGACAGGCAGAGAGACAGGTAGAGAGACAGGTAGACAGACAGGTAGAGAGACAGGCAGAGAGACAGGCAGAGAGACAGGTAGAGAGACAGGTAGACAGACAGGTAGAGAGACAGGTAGACAGACAGGTAGAGATACAGGTAGACAGACAGGTAGAGAGACAGGCAGAGAGACAGGCAGAGAGACAGGTAGAGATACAGGTAGAGAGACAGGTAGACAGACAGGTAGAGAGACAGGCAGAGAGACAGGTAGAGAGACAGGCAGAGAGACAGGTTATGATGAAGACATTTGATCAACAGGTAAAAGCAGTGTCTCCTCTGACTGAGCCGCTCGGCCTCACCTGTAGATGAAGACGGTGATGGTGAGGGTCATGGCGAAGATGAAGAAGACCACGATGGAGACCATCTGGTGGATGGTGACGGTCTCTGTGAGGGAGAGAACCCAGGTCACGACCTCTGAGACACACGACGTGTGAGCTCAGAGGTCGTGACCTCTGAGCCCCACGGCGGCGGCGGGGCACTGACTGGCGAGGCAGAGCGCGTGGTCGTTCTTGAAGCCGCACACCGGCACGTCGGGGGGGCGGGACCCGCCCAGCCAATGGGGCGCCGTGCCGGGGACCGGCGTCAGCTGCTCCTCCAAACTGTTGTACACCAACACGATCTGCAAGGACCAGAGGACTAGAGGACCAGAGGACCAGAGGACCAGAGGACTAGAGGACCAGAGGACTAGAGGACCAGAGGACCAGAGGACCAGAGGACCAGAGGACCAGAGGACTAGAGGACTAGAGGACCAGAGGACCAGAGGACTAGAGGACCAGAGGACCAGAGGACTAGAGGACTAGAGGACTAGAGGACTAGAGGACCAGAGGACCAGAGGACCAGAGGACTAGAGGACGAGAGGACTAGAGGACTAGAGGACTTGTGTTCATGTCTTCATGAGTTCATGTGTTCACACAGATCTACCCAGCATGCATTGTGATCAGGACTACGCTAAGCCCCGCCCACTCTCCCTTTACCTCACCTAACATCAGAATCAAAGTCCTTACGGTTCTGGTTCTGGAGGTCACGGTGTCCTCGTCATGCTCACCTGGAAGGAGCTGCTGTTGGTGTCCTTCATGTCCCACAGAGCGAAGTCCGTCTCTCGGTCACCGCTCTCGTCCAGGTGAACGAGTCCTGTGACACCTGGAGGACACGAGAGGACACAAGAGGAGGAGAGGACACAAGAGGACAAGAGAGGACGGGAGAGGACACAAGAGGACAGGAGAGGAGAGGACAAGAGAGGACAGGAGAGGACAGGAGAGGACAGGAGAGGACATGAGAGGACACAAGAGGACATGATAGGACACAAGAGGACAGGAGAGGACATGAGAGGACACGAGAGGACACGAGAGGACACGAGAGGACAAGAGAGGACAAGAGAGCATAGGAGAGGACATGAGAGGACACAAGAGGACAAGAGAGGACATGAGAGGACAAGAGAGGACACAAGAGGACATGAGAGGACACGAGAGGACACGAGAGGACACAAGAGGACAGGAGAGGACAAGAGAGTACACGAGAGGACATGAGAGGACAGGAGAGGACACAAGAGGACACAAGAGGACAGGAAAGGACATGAGAGGACACAAGAGGACATGAGAGGACACAAGAGGACAGGAAAGGACATGAGAGGACACAAGAGGACACGAGAGGACAAGAGAGGACACAAGAGGACAGGAGAGGACATGAGAGGACACAAGAGGACAGGAGAGGACAATAGAGGACAGGAGAGGATAGGAGAGGACACGAGAGGACACAAGAGGACAGGAGAGGACATGAGAGGACAAGAGAGGACACGAGAGGACACAAGAGGACACAAGAGGACACAAGAGGACAGGAGAGGACACAAGAGGACAGGAGAGGACAGGAGAGGACACAAGAGGACAGGAGAGGACATGAGAGGACACAAGAGGACAGGAGAGGACATGATAGGACAGGAGAGGACACAAGAGGACAGGAGAGGACAATAGAGGACACAAGAGGACATGAGAGGACAAGAGAGGACAGGAGAGGACATGAGAGGACACAAGAGGACAGGAGAGGACAGGAGAGGACAATAGAGGACAGGAGAGGACAGGAGAGGACACAAGAGGACAGGAGATGACAATAGAGGACAGGAGATGACATGAGAGGACAGGAGAGGACATGAGAGGACACAAGACAGGAGAGGACACAAGAGGACAAGAGAGGGCAGGAGAGGACATGAGAGGACAGGAGAGGACATGAGAGGACAGGAGAGGACATGAGAGGACAGGAGAGGACATGAGAGGACACAAGAGGACAGGAGAGGACAAGAGAGGACAAGAGAGGACAGGCGAGGACAGGAGAGGACACGAGAGGACAAGAGAGGACACGAGAGGACACGAGAGGACAAGAGAGGACAGGAGAGGACACGAGAGGACAGGAGAGGACACAAGAGGACAAGAGAGGACACGAGAGGACAGGAGAGGACAGGAGAGGACACAAGAGGACACAAGAGGACAGGAGAGGACACAAGAGGACAAGAGAGGACACGAGAGGACAGGAGAGGACACAAGAGGACAGGAGAGGACAAGAGAGGACAGGAGAGGACACGAGAGGACAGGAGAGGACACAAGAGGACAGGAGAGGACAAGAGAGGACACAAGAGGACAGGAGAGGACACGAGAGGACACAAGAGGACAGGAGAGGACACAAGAGGACAAGAGAGGACACAAGAGGACAGGAGAGGACAAGAGAGGACACAAGAGGACAGGAGAGGACAAGAGAGGACACAAGAGGACAGGAGAGGACAGGAGAGGACAAGAGAGGACACAAGAGGACAGGAGAGGACACAAGAGGACACAAGAGGACACAAGAGGACAGGAGATGACAGGAGAGGACAGGAGAGGACAAGAGATGTTACATGTGTGAATGTATGTTCTTACACATGTTAGCGTTTCAATGGCGTTTTATCGCTAGGCAACAGCTCGGGTTCACTTCCTGTCAGCTGACAGTGGAGCAGGAAGTGAACGGGGACGCATGAAGCTCAGAGAATGAGAAATAAAACCATCGTGTTTGAACTGTTTGGTTCTCAGGAGGAGACATTGTGATGTCATGAGGGGGCGGAGCCAGAGAATGAGACGCAGCAGTCAGGGGTTGTGATTTAAAGAGACACACACATACCTACACACATATACACACTGGACTATGGGACGCTGTTATCATTGACCTGTGGATTTCATGTGCTACTGGTAAGTGATGCATGGCTTTCCAGGAATGTGTGTCTGTGCGTGTGAGAGTGTGTGTGTGTGTGTGTGAGAGTGTGTGTGTGAGTGGTGAACAAACAATAGAGGAGTGAAGGTTCATATTTATAAAAACAGGAACAAATAAATCATTCATCTGAACTTCTGCTTCCAGTGAACACAGACAGAAACCAGCTCTCGGAGTGTGGTAACCTGATCTCCTCCGGCCTCCTTCCTGTCTGTCATATCGTGGCAGATGAAATCATATTGCTCCTCCTGCTCATTCACTCCTCCTCCTCCTCCTCCTCCCTCAGCCTCTGGTGTTATTAATCCGACACAGATCCTCTTTATTGGGTTCCAGCCATGATGCATGATGATCGTCACCCATCACAGAGCTGTGAGGAGCCTGTTGCCTGGCAACCAGTGTCACCTCTCACCTGGTTACATGGCAGCAGCTCATCAGGCTGATGAGAACATGAGCATGACACATATGACACTGTTGTTATAGCTGCCATCGTTCTATTGTTCTGTTGTTTACCTTCCTGTTGGCAGCGTAACACAAGAAGCATAGACTTCTATACAACCAGAGGAGCCCCCTGGTGGTCAGGAGAGAGAATGCAACTTTAACACAAGAAGCATAGACTTCTATACAACCAGAGGAGTCGCCCCCTGGTGGTCAGGAGAGAGAATGCAACTTTAACACAAGAAGCATAGACTTCTATACAACCAGAGGAGTCGCCCCCTGGTGGTCAGGAGAGAGAATGCAGCTTTAACACATGAAGCATAGACTTCTATACAACCAGAGGAGTCGCCCCCTGGTGGTCAGGAGAGAGAATGCAGCTTTAACACATGAAGCATAGACTTCTATACAACCAGAGTCTCCCCCTGGTGGTCATGAGAGAGAATGCAGCGTTGGGTTCCCTTTAAAGAACCGTTCTCCGTATAGAACCCTAACCCTGTATAGAACCCATAAATTACATTATCCGCCCTCACAGCTGCTCTGATGGACATGGAGATAGGAGAGGAGACAAGGACTCAGGGCTCGGCTGAAAGGCAGAAGGAGACAGGAGGCTCTGGTTTCACATAATTACATTTCAGGGCTATTTATGGAGGGGTCTCCAACGCCACTTAGCAGGGGCTTCTGACAACGAGACGAGGAGGTAACAAAGAGAGACGAGGACCACAGAAAGGATTCAACTAAAGAAGGAGGTGGAGAGTCATGTGACTCCTGCACCTCCTTCTGCACCTCCTGCTGCAGAGACCGCGGAGCACGCACTCCAACAGACCGATCCAGGAGAACATTCCTGATCCAGGAGAACATTCCTGATCCAGGAGAACATTCCTGATCCAGGAGAACATTCCAGATCCAGGAGAACATTCCTGATCCAGGAGAACATTCCTGATCTAGGAGAATATTCCCCATAGAGGAGAACATTCCTCTGCCTGTAGCCAGCAGTCCTGAGCGTTGGCAGAGCTAACGGAAGGAAGTGGGTTCGTGGGTTCAGGTTTGGAGGCGACAGGAAGTCGGACGTTGAGATAAGGACGTAAACAGGAAGTCACGTGACCACCAGGAGGAGAGTTCTCCATCCTGGTGTTTACTAACCAGTGACCTCTCATCTCTTCTCTGATCAAGCGCTCTGAGTTGGAAACTTAAATATGAAATATTATAAACACCGTGAGATGAAAAACCCTGCGATGCGTTCAGTGACCCTCAGATTTTACAAAACTGGGTCATCAGGAACCCGTTTAGCTCTCGTTAGGCAACCGACACTCAGTCAGCACCTCCCCCCCCCCGCTGACCCCCACGACCCTTCAAAATAAAACACCAACACTCAGTCAGCACCTCCTCCCCGCTGACCCCCACGACCCTTCAAAATAAAACACCGGCGCTCAGACGGCACAAAGAAACCTCCGACGACGGCTCCTCCAGGACCCGGTTCAGGTCAGGGGGCGACGCGAGGCCGGAGACCATGAGCGCTTTGTTTTGTTTTGTCAGTCGGTTCCCAAACAGGAAGTCATTCAATAATCAGCTCACGACTCTCCAGCAGATCGATGAGGTCGAGGCTGAAGGCACGAGAATGCTTCAAGAGGAACTCGACGAGTGACGTGAGGGGTCAAAGGTCACAGCCGCCTGGCAGCGGATGGAGGGAGGAGGCATCGCTCCACCCCTCTGGCCTCCTCCACGGCCTTTATTGTGAAAGAGCTAATGTTATCCGTGAAAGCGATGACATCATCGAGCCGCCGCTCCATGAATCAAGCTGGCGAGCGAGGCGCTCGGTGGGGGTCAGAGGTCGAGCGTTCTTCTGGGGGTGGAGCGCCAATCTTCATCTTTAACGAAACCCAGACGGACGGATGATCCTCCAGATGGAACATCTTAAACATCTCAACGCGGAAACATTAAGCTGGAGAAATACGACCACAGAGAAAACTAAACTTCAACTTCTTCTCGTGGTTACTTCTTTCCTCCTGACTTCTATACAACCAGAGGAGTCTCCCCCTGGTGGCCAGGAGAGAGAATGCAGCTTTAACGCATGAAGCATAGACTTCTATACAACCAGAGGAGTCGCCCCCTGGTGGCCAGGAGAGAGAATGCAGCTTCAACACATGAAGCATAGACTTCTATACGACCAGAGGAGTCACGATATATTTCGAAATACATATATATATATTAGGGCTGTCAATCGATTAAAAAAAATTAACTAATTAATCGCACATTTTGAAATTGCGATTAATTAATCGCGATTAATCGCGCTTAAAAGTTTGTTCCTTCTTTTTAAAGACCAAACTTCACACAGAGCTGTTTTCAAAGAGGCTCCTACATATACAGTGCCAGCGAGGTATTTAATATCGTGGATGATAAATTGTTTCTTCAGTGAAACATCAGATTAGTAAAAAAAAAAAAAGTATATTGAGACCCCATTGGTCCTGTCATCTTTACCACTGAACAGCAGAACCAGTGGCCTTGGTAACTGACTGACATTCACATATGTCACGTTCACCCTCTGGAGGCTGGGGGCATTGTATACATTTTACAAAATAAATTAAATTCACCGTTTAAAGTCTTTTGCATGTGACACACCCCCACGTGTTCTACATCAAACATTCCAGAACAATCTCAGCTCTATTCAATAAGGCTCAGTTGTCCTCGCGCCGTGTTCTCTGGTTCTCTGACTGAGCCTAACCTGTGAGGTGGGAGGTCCTTTGTGATTTACTGAGTGTTCATTGGTTGTTTTTTTCCCGAAATGTTGACAGACAAACGGATTGACCAATCACGGTGAAGGCTTCGTGTGTCGCGTTCTTTCCGCGCCGCGTCACCCGACACGTCGCCCCTCTGTTCCTCTGTGTCTCAGAGGGGGAGACGGGAGGAAGGAGGAGCAGGAGGAAACCCGACTGATTGATCCACGAGTTAAACTCATTTATGATCCTTATTTTCGCGGAGAAATAATTGTTTTAAAAACGGAAACAGTGTCAAACCGTACTGCCGCGGTTTAAAAAAACGCGTTAATTGCGTTAAAATATTTTAGTGCGTTAACGCGGCCAAATTAATCGCATAGATTAACGCGTTAACGCTGACAGCCCTAATATATATATTTATAAATAT
>NC_079409.1:1574970-1577470 GCF_029220125.1 Pseudoliparis swirei
TAACGTCGTTTTTCTTTTGACGTTTCTATTGACGTGTTTCTAACGTAGTTTTTCTATTGACGTGGTTCTATTGATGTGTTTCTAACATCGTGTATCTATTGACGTGTTTCTAACGTCGTGTTTCTATTGACGTGTTTCTAACGTTGTGTTTCTATTGACGTGTTTCTCACGTCGTTTTTCTATTGACGTGTTTCTAATGTTGTGTTTCTATTGACGTGTTCCTAACGTCGTTTTTCTATTGACGTGTTTCTATTGACGTGTTTCTAACGTCGTTTTTCTATTGATGTGTTTCTATTGACGTGTTTCTAACATCGTGTTTCTATTGACGTGTTTCTAACGTCGTGTTTCTATTGACGTGTTTCTAACATCGTGTTTCTAGCTACATGTTTCTAGCTACGTGTATCTAGCTATGTGTTTCTAGCGACGAGTTTTAGCTATGTGTTTCTATTGACGTGTTTCTAGCGACGTGTTTCTAGCGACGTGTTTCTAGCTACGTGTTCCTAACTACGTGTTTCTAGCTTTGTGTTTCTAGCTACGTGTTCCTAGCGACGTGTTTCTAGCTACGTGTTTCTAGCTACATGTTTCTAGCTACGTGTTTCTAGCTACATGTTTCTAGCTACATGTATCTAGCTATGTGTTTCAATCTACGTGTTTCTAGCGACATGTTTCTAGCGATGTGTATCTAGCTACGTGTTTCTAGCGATGTGTTTCTAGCTACGTGTATCTAGCTATGTGTTTCTAGCTACATATTTCTAGCTATGTGTTTCTAGCAACGTATTTCTAGCGACGATATATTTTTAGCAACGATGTTTCTAGCTACGTGTTTCTTGTGTTTCAATCTGTCGAAAAATCTTTTTATTTTTGATGTGTTCAAGCCAAACCAAAGGAACACGCAGCTTCAGAGCTGCTTCTTGTAAATCCTGTTTCTTTTCGCCTCGTTTTACCTAAGTGATTCATAAAGTGTTTTCCTGTCTGCTGCAGGTCTTTATAGTGACTCGACTTCTCTCTGGATGGATTCCCTCAGTAAACATTGTAAACATGACTTCATGGTCTTTGGGTGATCTTGTTTGGCATCGCAGCTCAAAGCCTCCAGAGGACGAGGACGGATTATAACTCTGTAAACTCATATCTCATATTCTGAAACTACGTTATTGCCTGTAAACCCTGTACAGACACAAAGGTTGAATATCCTGTAAATTATTGAATTTGGATGCTGAATATTTATTACATGGAGATCTTTCCAGACTTCCTGTTTCTACAATGTGTCAACAGGCTTTAATCGTGAATGAAGTTATAAAAATGGCTGAGAGTATTAATACTCTTCATCAAGAAGAGGAGGAGGGGCGGTGGTCCCTGTCCTGCAGACCCAGAACCACGAAGGACCCTGACCCTGAGCCCACTTTACCAGGAAGAAGTGCTGCGTAACCCGTTTAGGGCTCCGCTCCCACCGGCAGCAGATTCTTATCAGCACTCGCTAATCGACGATCGCTGTGAACTGGCTGAAAGGAAACCTGGTCCGGTGGTCTGGTCGGGCTCTGGTGGGCAGGGGGGTCCAGACGTCACAGGACTCCAGCTGGTACACGACAACATGTCACAAGCACGTTTCATGAAAACCGGTTTCTGCCACCTCAAAGCCAACAAACAGCAACTACCCATGACTAGTGAGACCCTGTGAGACCCTGTGAGGCCCTGTGAGGCCCTGTGAGACCCTGTGAGACCCTGTGAGGCCCTGTGAGACCATGTGAGACCCTGTGAGGCCCTGTGAGGCCCTGTGAGACCCTGTGAGGCCCTGTGAGACCCTGTGAGACCCTGTGAGGCCCTGTGAGACCCTGTGAGACCCTGTGAGACCCTGTGAGACCATGTGAGACCCTGTGAGACCCTGTGAGGCCCTGTGAGACCCTGTGAGACCATGTGAGACCCTGTGAGACCCTGTGAGACCCTGTGAGACCCTGTGAGGCCCTGTGAGACCATGTGAGACCCTGTGAGGCCCTGTGAGACCCTGTGAGACCCTGTGAGACCATGTGAGACCCTGTGAGACCCTGTGAGACCCTGTGAGACCCTGTGAGGCCCTGTGAGACCCTGTGAGGCCCTGTGAGACCCTGTGAGACCCTGTGAGACCATGTGAGACCCTGTGAGACCCTGTGAGACCATGTGAGACCCTGTGAGACCCTGTGAGACCCTGTGAGACCATGTGAGACCCTGTGAGACCATGTGAGACCCTGTGAGGCCCTGTGAGACCATGTGAGACCCTGTGAGACCCTGTGAGACCCTGTGAGGCCCTGTGAGACCCTGTGAGACCCTGTGAGACCATGTGAGACCCTGTGAGACCCTGTGAGACCATGTGAGACCCTGTGAGACCCTGTGAGACCCTGTGAGACCCTGTGAGACCATGTGAGACCCTGTGAGACCCTGTGAGACCCTGTGAGACCATGTGAGACCCTGTGAGACCCTGTGAGACGTAAAGCCTGACTTAATGTTCCGTGACTTGAAGCCTGACTTG
>NC_079409.1:1582470-1644559 GCF_029220125.1 Pseudoliparis swirei
GCCGTGTCTGCTCTGCAAAGTTCTCACGTTGCTTCTCGTGTGCTCCAGCATTCGTTGACCTTATTAAGTCATGCGTTGAAACACTCATGCAACAGCATGACGTCTGCATGTTCAATTACGTCTGAGACTGAGAAGAATGTGTGGCGAGCTGGAGGTGGACACCGATATGTTCATAACGGTCCTGCAACAATGGCATGTGAGCGTGAGGTAAATGGTTCTCGTGGATGAGGAGGTCTGGAGGACGTGATGCTTCATTTCTCCGTTGCCTGTTGTTCATTCTGAGCGTTCAGGTTACGCAACCATTTCTCGTCTGGTCGTCACAGCGGTTGTTAGCTCGTTAGCTCCAGAGGCTCAAACTAAAAGCCGAGCTCCTCTAGCAACCGAGCTACGAGCCGGCCAGTCGTAAATAATCAGAACCACAGCCTCTGAAACCTCAGACCACAGACGTGTTCAGTCAAATGACGAACGTCTGAAAATGTTGCAAAAGAGAGAAAAATGTAATTATTTGCAACTCAACTCTTTCTGGCCAGAAGGTGGCGCTGCAGGCGACGTCTCCGTAGACGTCTAATGGCCACGTCTTGATCGTTCTATGACGTCAGCTCGTGTTTCATTTTCATGAGACGAAGACCATCAGCGGTCAGCTGACGTCAACGCTGTCCTCACGTAATCGAGGAAGTTTAATCAAACGTTGCCGTTTCCACACGAATGAAATACTTCAAAATAAAAAAATTCAATTAAAACACAGCTATTTTAATTTCGTACGTAGTCACGCTAGCTTCCAGCCTTTATGCTAAGCTAGGCTAACCATGTCCTGACTCCAGCTATGGAGTTAACACAAGGAGCTGAGGGCGGAGTCATCTTGACCTTCTCACTCCTGGAAAAACAAAAAGACTTAAGCGATTTTCCAAAAAACTTTAATTTTAATTTTGTATTTCTTTAAAACAAGATAAATAATTGTAAATAAGTGTAATGAAATAACTGGATTGTGACTACAACTTCACGTCGGTTTAAACCTCTCGGGGAGCACGAGCCGACCCTCCTGGATCCGTCTCCTCCTGGACTCTCAGATTCCAGCGTATTAATCTTTAACTACTGCCAGATGGACGGGAACCGAGCGGCGGAAGAGAAGCCGGGCAGAAGCACGGCCTTGTGGGTAAATCTGTTCAGGATGATCGACCGCCCGCTGCTGGCATGACGACGGCTTCAGGGACGTAGGATTTAAGAAATACTGAGGCAGCCGTGTTTCATTCTTATACTTCCTGTACATCTTATTGGTTGAATCGTCCTTCGTAGGACGGGGAACCGGACCGGACCGGAACATTTTATCCTCCCATCGGATCTTTACAGATACTTATTAAATACAGCCTGTAGAACCTCTGACGGAGAGGATGATGATGAAGACGATGTGATCCCGTGGGGTCTTCACTGGAGTAGCTCACTAGATCACAATCAGAACAGAACCGTGTCACGAAGTCTTTGAGAACAAACAGCACTTCAACAATAATGAACACTAATAATCCTAATAAAGCGCGTTGTGGATCTTTGTGTGAACAATCAACCCTCCGTCTAAAAGCTCGAGCTTTCCCGTCTCTGACCAGTCCATTCTGTCCTCATGTCCAATCACTCCGCAGCTCGTGAGGCGTTCAAGGACCCCTTGGTTCATTTCCGTCCTTCGGGACACAAACGGTTTGATGAATGTTCAATCAGGGCATCGAGAGGTCAGGAGGCTTCTGGCGTCAAACGTCTTCTTTAGTTGAACATCTTCATCGCCGCCTTCACACAAAGAGTCTTCATCAGCGCTTGTTGAGGACGTCGGCCCGGATGACTGAGTGAAAGCTCATCGTTACCGAGGAATGATTCAGAGATCACAGCGTATGGGGCCGTCAATCCATCCATCCACTCATTCATCCACTCATCCATCCATTCATCCATTCATCTATCAATTCATCAATTCATCCATCAAATCATCCATTTATCAATTCATCCATCAATTCATCCATTCATCTATCAAATCATCCATTTATCAATTCATCCATCAATTCATCCATCAATTCATCCATGCATCCATCAATTCATCCATCAATTCATCCATCAATTCATCCATCCATCTATGCATCCACCTATTCATCTATCCATCATCCATTCATAATTTTTCTATAAAATGAGAGGGAGTCGGGAGGAAGTCTGGAGGAAGTCGAGAGGAAGTCTGGAGGAAGTCGAGAGGAAGTCAGAAGGAAGTCGAGAGGAAGTCTGGAGGAAGTCGAGAGGACGTCGGAAGGAAGTCGAGAGGAAGTCGGGAGGGAGTCGGGAGGAAGCCTACAGGAAGTCGAGAGGAAGTCTGGAGGAAGTTGAGAGGAAGTCAAGAGGAAGTCTGGAGAAAGTCGAGAGGAAGTATGAAGGAAGTCTGGAGGAAGTCGAGAGGAAGTCGGAAGGAAGACATTTTGTTTTTCCGGAACTTTCCTCCGCATCAAATTCTGATACCAAAAACGAGTTCCTGGTAGAAATACAGAGTCACGTTCTGATCACTAAACAACAACAGAGTGAATGCAGAGGAATAAACGTTATAATAATAGATTAAGAGACGAGAAACGGGCAAACGTTGTTTTCATGAACTGTTCCTCTCATTCGGGCTTCTCTTCCTCACTGTGACTCAACACATTCATCACTTTATTGATTACTGATTGATTAATATACTCAGAGTGAATGTCTCCCTCTTTGCTCCGCCGACACATCGTAACAAATCAAATCTAAATTCCAATCAAACAGCTGAAAGCTCTTTAAATGAGATGTAAATGTGTCGGCGTGTTCAGCTGGACGCCGTGCGCCCCGGTTCCGACCCGCGGAGCAGAACTCGGGTCGTGAAGCCGTCCACCCGGTCAGGACTCCAGCTGTGTGTGTGGAGGTGTTCCAGACAAACACAGCGGCGCTGATGGAACTCAGTCCGGTTCCCACACGGCTCAGAACCTCCTGACGGGGCATTCATTAACAGAGGTCAGGAACCTGAGGCCTTATATGGGCGTCGGGCCGGCCTATCAGATCGCTAGGTATTTCCTGCCAAACAGTCCCGGGCTAATTTTACCTTGTGGTTTCTGCCGTTTGTCTATTAATCAAACATCGGGACTCGGGCGGCTCGAGGAAACGTCAACAAGTACTTTAGTGCTCTAGGATAAAGGATTCATCACTTCTCCTTGGATCAAGAGGACCAGAGGAACCTTTACTAGGATAAAGGATTCATCACTTCTCCTTGGATCAAGAGGACCAGAGGAACCTTTACTAGGATAAAGGATTCATCACTTCTCCTTGGATCAAGAGGACCAGAGGAACCTTTACTAGGATAAAGGATTCATCACTTCTCCTTGGATCAAGAGGACCAGAGGAACCTTTGCTAGGATAAAGGATTCATCACTTCTCCTTGAATCAAGAGGACTGGAGGAACCTTTACTAGGATAAAGGATTCATCACTTCCCCTTGAATCAAGAGGACTGGAGGAACCTTTACTAGGATAAAGGATTCATCACTTCTCCTTAGATCAAGAGGACCAGAGGAACCTTTACTAGGATAAAGGATTCATCACTTCTCCTTGAATCAAGAGGACCAGAGGAACCTTTACTAGGATACAGGATTCATCACTTCTCCTTGAATCAAGAGGACTGGAGGAACCTTTACTAGGATAAAGGATTCATCACTTCTCCTTAGATCAAGAGGACTGGAGGAACCTTTACTAGGATAAAGGATTCATCACTTCTCCTTAGATCAAGAGGACCAGAGGAACCTTTACGAGGATAAAGGATTCATCACTTCTCCTTGGATCAAGAGGACCAGAGGAACCTTTACTAGGATAAAGGATTCATCACTTCTCCTTGGGTCAAGAGGACTGGAGGAACCTTTACTAGGATAAAGGATTCATCACTTCTCCTTAGATCAAGAGGACCAGAGGAACCTTTACTAGGATAAAGGATTCATCACTTCTCCTTGGGTCAAGAGGACCGGAGGAACCTTTACTAGGACAAAGGATTCATCACTTCTCCTTGGGTCAAGAGGACCAGAGGAACCTTTACTAGGATAAAGGATTCATCACTTCTCCTTGGGTCAAGAGGACCAGAGGAACCTTTACTAGGATAAAGGATTCATCACTTCTCCTTGAATCAAGAGGACTGGAGGAACCTTTACTTTGTTCTGGAGAAACCTCCATCGGTACTCACAGGAACGAGGAGCCTAGTTCTCGAAAGATTGATTGTAGTCCAGAGAAAAATAGATTGTAGTTCTTAGAACAATAGATTGTAGTTCTTAGAACAATAGATTGTAGTTCTTAGAACAATAGATTGTAGTTCTAGAACAATAGCTTGTAGTTCTAGAACAATAGATTGTAGTTCTTAGAACAATAGATTATAGTTCTAGAACAGATTGTAGTTCTAGAACAATAGATTGTAGTTCTTAGAACAATAGATGGTAGTTCTAGAACAATAGATTGTAGTTCTTAGAACAATAGATTGTAGTTCTTAGAACAATAGATTGTAGTTCTTAGAACGATTGATTGTAGTTCTTAGAACAATAGATTGTAGTTCTAGAACAATAGATTGTAGTTCTTAGAACAATAGATTGTAGTTCTAGAAGAATAGATTGTAGTTCTTAGAACAATAGATTGTAGTTCTAGAACAATAGATTGTAGTTCTTAGAACAATAGATTGTAGTTCTAGAACAATAGATTGTAGTTCTTTGAACAATAGATTGTAGTTCTTAGAACCATAGATTGTAGTTCTTAGAACAATAGATTGTAGTTCTTAGAATGATTGATTGTAGTTCTTAGAACGATTGATCCTAGTCCTTGGTAAGATTGATTGTAGTTCTTAGTAAGATGACTTGTAGTCCACTCTGCTTGTGGACTGCAGCTCAGCATCCCGGAGGTCCTTCAACATAAACTCTCCCAGCTCAAGAAAAACCACATCCACAAAGCTGCCCCCCCCCCCCCCCCCAGGGAGGAGAGCCCCCCCCCCCCACGGCTCTCCTCCTCCTCCACTGGTTCTCAAGCGTCTCCTGCCACGCCCACTCCGGAGGAAGATAAATGTTCATGCCCCAACAAAATGGTGTATGAGGACTTTTTAATGAAATAACTTTTTGGACTCATCTGTGCTTTTTAAAATATCAAAATAAAGAACATTAAAATCACTTTGTTAGAACAATGCAAATAAAGTTATATATGAGCAGAAAAGAACAAACATTATTGTGACTGCGTAAACCCGTTGTGCACTGGATGAATGTTCAAGATAAGAACAATGCAACCTGTGACAAACTAAACACAACCAGTTCAAATGTTTGCTAGTTAAGAGTTTCACACGGCATACATTTAAAAACAATAAAGTGCAACCTGTGCAAAACCAAATTGGTGCAGATGTGTGTGTCAAGTTGTATCGTGAAGCTGCTCTCCACGACAACACTTATTAATACGGAATTAACAGGCCACTCAATTCATCCTCAATATTGAGCTCTTATTTTGAAGGGCAACAGCAGGAAAGCCGATCTCACTGAGAGGCTGGAATCAGAGTGTCCCGGCCGCCGCGCGGTGTACCCGGTTAACGGTGTAACCGGTTAACGTTAACGTGAACACGGAGGTACAGGCATGTCAACGTGTTTATTCAGGTCTTAGTTTTATGTCCGTGTACTTTCAGTTTGTGTAATATGTGAAGTTCTCAATAAAAAGTATTTCTGCATTTCCTCATGCGGCCCACCTGTAGTACCACTGCGCCCCACTAGAGGGGAGCGCCCCACCTGTAGTACCACTGCGCCCCACTAGAGGGGAGCGCCCCACCTGTAGTACCACTGCGCCCCACTAGAGGGGAGCGCCCCACCTGTAGTACCACTGCCCCCACTAGAGGGGAGTGCCCCACCTGTAGTACCACTGCGCCCCACTAGAGGGGAGCGCCCCACCTGTAGTACCACTACCCCCCACTAGAGGGGCGCGCCCCACCTGTAGTACCACTGCCCCCCACTAGAGGGGAGCGCCCCACCTGTAGTACCACTGCCCCCCACTAGAGGGGAGCGCCCCACCTGTAGTACCACTACCCCCCACTAGAGGGGAGCGCCCCACCTGTAGTACCACTGCGCCCCACTAGAGGGGAGCGCCCCACCTGTAGTACCACTGCGCCCCACTAGAGGGCCGCGCCCCACCTGTAGTACCACTGCGCCCACTGAGGGCGCCCACCTGTAGTACCACTGCGCCCACTGGGGGATTGCCCCACCTGTAGTACCACTACGCCTCACTAGAGGGCCGCGCCCCGCCTGTAGTACCACTGCGCCCACTAGAGGGCGCCCACCTGTAGTACCACTACCCCCACTGAGGCGCCCCACCTGTAGTACCACTACCCCCACTGAGGGGCGCCCCACCTGTAGTACCACTGCCCCACTGGAGGCCCCACCTGTAGTACCATTCCCCCACTGGGGGCCCACCTGTAGTACCACTGCCCCCACTAGAGGCGCCCCACCTGTAGTACCACTGCGCCCACTGAGGGCGCCCACCTGTAGTACCACTGCTCCCCACTAGAGGCGCCCACCTGTAGTACCACTGCCCCCACTGAGGGAGCGCCCACCTGTAGTACCACTGCCCCCACTAGAGGCGCCCACCTGTAGTACCACTGCCCCCACTAGAGGAGCGCCCACCTGTAGTACCACTGCCCCCACTGAGGGCGCCCACCTGTAGTACCACTGCCCCCACTGAGGGCGCCCCACCTGTAGTACCACTGCCCCCACTAGAGGGCGCCCCACCTGTAGTACCACTGCCCCCACTAGAGGGAGCGCCCACCTGTAGTACCACTGCCCCCACTGAGGGCGCCCACCTGTAGTACCACTGCCCCCACTGAGGGGCGCCCCACCTGTAGTACCACTGCCCCCACTAGAGGGCGCCCACCTGTAGTACCACTACCCCCTGGGAAACCTGTACCACTACCCCCACTGGAGGGCGCCCCACCTGTAGTACCACTGCCCCCACTAGAGGGGCGCCCACCTGTAGTACCACTGCCCCCACTAGAGGGCGCCCACCTGTAGTACCACTGCCCCCACTGAGGGCGCCCACCTGTAGTACCACTGCCCCCACTAGAGGGCGCCCCACCTGTAGTACCACTGCCCCCACTGAGGGAGCGCCCACCTGTAGTACCACTGCCCCCACTAGAGGGCGCGCCCACCTGTAGTACCACTGCCCCCACTGAGGGCGCCCACCTGTAGTACCACTGCCCCCACTGAGGGCGCCCACCTGTAGTACCACTGCCCCCACTAGAGGGGCGCCCCACCTGTAGTACCACTGCCCCCACTAGAGGGAGCCCCACCTGTAGTACCACTGCCCCCACTGAGGGCGCCCCACCTGTAGTACCACTGCCCCCACTGAGGGAGCGCCCCACCTGTAGTACCACTGCCCCCCACTAGAGGGGAGCTCCTACCTGTAATACCACTGCCCCCCACTAGAGGGGAGCTCCCACCTGTAGTACCACTGCCCCCACTGAGGGCGCCCACCTGTAGTACCACTGCCCCCACTAGAGGGAGCGCCCCCTGTAGTACCACTGCCCCCACTAGAGGGCGCCCACCTGTAGTACCACTGCGCCCCACTAGAGGGGAGCGCCCCACCTGTAGTACCACTACGCCCCACTAGAGGGGAGCGCCCCACCTGTAGTACCACTACCCCCACTAGAGGGGAGCGCCCCACCTGTAGTACCACTACCCCCACTAGAGGGGAGCGCCCCACCTGTAGTACCACTACCCCCCACTAGAGGGGAGCGCCCCACCTGTAGTACCACTACGCCCCACTAGAGGGGCGCCCACCTGTAGTACCACTACGCCCCACTAGAGGGAAGCGCCCCACCTGTAGTACCACTGCGCCCCACTAGAGGGCCGCGCCCCACCTGTAGTACCACTACCCGCACTGAGGGCGCCCCACCTGTAGTACCACTACCCCCACTAGAGGGCGCCCACCTGTAGTACCACTGCCCCCACTAGAGGGCGCCCACCTGTAGTACCACTGCGCCCCACTAGAGGGCCGCGCCCCACCTGTAGTACCACTGCCCCCACTAGAGGGGAGCGCCCCACCTGTAGTACCACTCGCCCACTGAGGGGCGCCCCACCTGTAGTACCACTGCGCCCCACTAGAGGGACGCCCCACCTGTAGTACCACTGCCCCACTGAGGAGCGCCCACCTGTAGTACCACTCGCCCCACTAGAGGGGAGCGCCCCACCTGTAGTACCACTGCGCCCCACTAGAGGAGCGCCCACCTGTAGTACCACCGCCCCACTGAGGCCCGCCCACCTGTAGTACCACTGCCCCACTAGAGGCGCCCACCTGTAGTACCACTGCGCCACTATGAGGTTTTCAGCAGCAAAAGGTTTGAGTGCAGTAAATGTTTAAAAAATAAATAACGCTAAAGATTAAAAAACAGTTAAAAACCCCAAACCCCCAAAACCAGTGAAACTGAAATGTGTAACTGGTGACATGATGGTCGGTGTGTTCATGAATACTGCTGCCGCCTCCGGGGACTCGTGGGACTGAGGTAAAGACAGGAAATGGTTTCAGTATTCGTCTAAATAAAAACATAAAGACAGAAAAACATGAAGACATCAGAACATCTGGATCCCCTCCAGCTCCTGATGCCTTATAGTAGCTCCACATGTGGTACTGTGGTACTGTGGTACTGTGGTACTGTTGTACTGTGGTACTGTGGTACTGTGGTACTGTTGTCGGTTATTTTTGAAACGATTTGAAAACATTTTGAAATTTTTTGGAAAATATTGGCATGGTTTTGAATAAATGTGAAAAATTGAGAAAAATGTTGAATGTTTTTTAACATTTTGAAAACAAGTTGGAACAGTTTTGAAAAATCTTATAAAAATTATAAAAAATTCTGAAAAATCGTGAAAATGTTAGAGACATTTTAAATGTCAGCTGGGATCGGCTCCAGCACCCCGCGACCCTAATGAGGATAAGCGGTATTGATAATGGATGGATGGATGGATGGATAAACGGTTTGAAAACATCTTGAAACATTTTGGAAAATCTTGAAAAAAATTTTAACAGTTTGAATTGTTGGGGCCAATTTTAGAACATCTTTGAAACATTGAAATTTTGTTTGAAATAGTTATATATTATATATATACACATGTGTGTGTGTGTGCAAAACAAACCTCTAACCGTGCTGCTAATGTGCCGCATCATTCGGTGATGCCCCCCCCCCCCCCCCCCCCCCGAGCGTCTGGTCCAGGACGCATCGATCAGGATCAGATTTCTGCTGATGAGACGAACAGAAACCAGGAAAGAGCTCCGAATGTCTGAGAGTGTGTGTGTGTGTGTGTGTGTGTGTGTGTGTGTGTGCGTGTGCGTGTGTGCGTGTGTGTGCGTGTGTGTGTGCGTGTGTGTGCGTGTGCGTGTGTGCGTGTGTGTGTGTAGATAAAGAGCTTTATTACACTACATGTCCTCATAGAGATAGAGAGTTTCTCGTGGAGGTTTCAGATGTTTCAGGAACTGAAGAAACTTTTTATTTTATTTATTAAAGATTTTATCTTCACGTCACATTCAAGAACAACAAGTCTGTTTATGCTGCTTTCATATGAGGAGGAGGAGGAGAAGAAGAAGAAGAGTACATACAAGTACATACAAGTATATACTTGTATGTACAAGTATATACTTGTATGTACGTGTGTATATACATGTATATACAAGTATATACTTGTATGTACTTGTATACCTGCTGGTGGAGGCGTGTCTCCTGTAACCATAAAGCTCGGAGTTCAGGGGGATTTAATGTGATGCCTTCAGGCGCCGCAGGAGAAAGCCGCGTTCACCCAGTCATCAGCATCACAGTGATTATCTGACCATTGACCCCTCGTCTGCAGTGAACACACACACATATATATATGGGCGTTTCCCAGCATGCACTGGGCCTTGACAGCGGTTCTGAAAAAGGCTCCGTTGCCCTATCGGACCTCCCGTCTACCCAGCATGCATTGCGGCGGCGATCACCAATAACACGAGTCCTGAATCTGTGCGTGTCGCGCAGTGAAGTAGCTCACGCTCTTCTTCTGTGGTGTGTGACCGCCTTCTACCGTCTTCTTCTTTCTTCTTCTACCGTCTTCTACCTTCTTCATTCTTCTTCTATCGTCTTCTACCGTCGTTTACCAACTTCTTTCTTCTTCTACCGTCGTCTACCAACTTCTACCAACTTCTTTCTTCTTCTACCAACTTCTACCAACTTCTACCGTCGTCTACCAACTTCTACCAACTTCTTTCTTCTTCTACCAACTTCTACCAACTTCTTTCTTCTTCTACCGTCTTCTACCAACTTCTTTCTTCTTCTACCGTCGTCTACCAACTTCTACCATCTTCTACCAACTTCTACCAACTTCTATCGTCTTCTACCTTCTTCATTCTTCTTCTACCGTCTTCTTTCGTCTTCTACCGTCATTTACCAACTTCTACCTACAGTCTTCTTTTGTCGTCTACCGTCTTCTACCAACTTCTTCCAACTTCTACCGTCTCCTACCGTCTTCTACCATCTTCTACCAACTTCTACCAACTTCTACCGTCTTCTACCGTCTTCTACCAACTTCTACCAACTTCTACCAACTTCTACCGTCTTCTACCAACTTCTACCAACTTCTACCGTCTTCTACCAACTTCTACCGTCTTCTACCAACTTCTACCAACTTCTACCGTCTTCTACCGTCTTCTACCAACTTCTACCAACTTCTACCAAAATCTACCAACTTCTACCGTCTTCGACCAACTTCTACCGTCTTCTACCAACTTCTACCAACTTCTACTGTCTTCTACCGTCTTCTACCAACTTCTACCAACTTCTACCGTCTTCTACCAACTTCTACCAACTTCTACCGTCTTCTACCATCTTCTACCAACTTCTACCAACTTCTACCGTCTTCTACCAACTTCTACCAACTTCTACCGTCTTCTACCAACTTCTACCAACTTCTACCGTCGTCTACCAACTTCTACCTACCGTCTTCTACCATCGTCTTTCTTCTTCTACCGTCTTCTTTCGTCTTCTTTCGTCTTCTACCGTCAAGATCAAACAAAACTGTCAACAAAACCAGAAGCAGCGACTCACCTCGGGCGTTGCTCTGCATGTCGGACAGGATGTGCGAGTAGTTGAGCGGCGGCTTGTTCTCGTCGAACACGCTGTCCACGGTGGTGATGTTGCCGCTCTTCAGCTCGTTGAACAGACCCTCCACGGCGAAGTAGCACGGCCGGTCGTCCAGCTTGTTGTCGCTGAACATCAGCATGGCGTGGTCCCGCCAGCCGAAGTGCTCGCAGATGCGCAGCGCGAAGCGCCCCAGCTTCTTGTGGGTGGGGCCGGTGTTGGTGATGGACGGGTAGATGGCGCCGTCGAAGGCGACGGCCGACGCGCCCGCCGTGACCATGGGCACGTCCCAGTGCGTGGTGAAGAGGCCCACGGGCGACGAGGTGTAGGAGCAGCCGGGCCCGATGAAGGCCCACGGGTCGTAGGCCAGCTTCAGGTCCACCGCCATGAGCGGCGCGATGGACTCGGAGCAGATGCCGGCCTTGTCCTCGCTGTTCTTGAAGACGTAGACGAGGTGGCGGCCGGGCAGCAGGGCGGGGTCGGCGTTGACGACATCCACGGCGCGCCGCAGGGCGGGGCCGATGCGTGGCCACGCCCACGGGTACTTCGTGTTGCTGCGCGGGAGGATGACGGCCAACGTGATGTTCGGGAGCGCCCTCTGGGTTTGGCGCCTCGAGGCGACCCCGCCGCCGCCGTGGGGGAGGGGCCGGTCCGCCGCCGCGGAACACGGGTCCAGCAGGACCAGCAAGACCAGCAAGACCAGCAGGAGAGCTGCGCCCCCCCTCCGGAGGGCCATCCCCCCGCACAGCACTTCCACCGCCGGCTGAATAATTTACACCCCGTTAGCTGTAGAGACACACACACACACACACACACATACACACGCGCACACACACACATACATACACACACACAAGCACACACACACACACACATAAGCACACACACACACGCGCGCACACACACATACATAAGCACACGCGCACACACATACACACGCGCACACACACACATACATAAGCACACGCGCACACACACGCGCACACACACGCACACACATTCTTATAATAACAATAGTCATAAACCGCGGTCACGGTCCTGAGTGGCCTCTCAGCACTCAGAAGGTGATGAGATATTTATATATATATATATATATATTTAGGTATATATAAATACATATATTTATGTATATATAAATGCATATATGTATATATATAAATATAAAGAAATATTTAGATATAAAACTTTGTATCTATATTTATAATAATAATAATAATCATTTATTTTATATAGCGCTTCTCAAGTGAATAGTTTTATATATATATATATATATATATATATTAACGCTATTAGAGCTGCACACTTACAAGTACATTTAGAAGTACATTTAAAAGTACTACTTAAAGTACCACTTCTATTTACTCTGATGGCTGATAGTTACACATAAAGATTTATTTTAACATCCTGCAGTGAGTCACATCTTTATTTATTTATTTTTTGAAATACTGCTGCAACAATAACTCGTGAATTATTGAACGTTTTGAGCCGATCAATTCTGGACTTTTGAGGACAATTTTTGTACAATATTCATTTCTTTTGACATAAATACTATTTATTATATGCATATTATATATATATATATATTGGACTTTTTACAGTTAGGAAATTTTAATATACTGAAGTACATTTTTAAGAACTTCTGATCGTATTAAAGTTTGAAAACGTGTCTTATTGTATTCATCGTCACATTATGGTAATCAAACACTAAATCAATAGAGATTATATTATATATATATATATTATACATCTTTGTATGTTGATTACAGAAACCTCTTATATAGTATATTTTTATAGTTGTTAGAAGTGAACAATGTGTTTCTTTGTCATTGTTAATTGTTTCGCTAACTTTTATAATATTTAAATCCAGAACAATATTAAAACCTTCCGGCCCGCCGCGGCACTAACGACACTCCATACCGCATCGATCCTCCGGACGGCAACTCGCAAGGGTCAAACCTCTCGTATGTGGAAATCAATACATGCCATGAAAACGATTTTACTAGTTTAGGGGGGGGGGGGGGGGGGTGTTAGCTTCTTGTTAGATACAACAGCGAAGTCCGGGGTTATTTTTTATTTTTCCCTATGTTGTTTATATATATATATATGTATATATATTATTTTATAGTACAAAAAAATAATACTAAAATATAAATAACACAAAAAATATATATATATTTTAAAAGTTTTTTAAAGTTTCAAAAAAATGAATGAAAACATTCATAACTCAAACCTCCAGCGTTGTGTAACTCACGTCGGCCGTCCGGTGGCGTCCCGCGCGGCTCAGACCAGGTGACCTCCCGGGGACGCGGACCCGGTCCTCATGGTCCAGACCGGAGAGGCGCGCGACACCAAATCCGGTTCAGAGCGGATCCGGAAGGTAAGAAAGCTGCTTTCTGCTCAAACAGGTGAAGATTACACAACGTTAAGATCTATAATCCAACACGCAGGTGAGGAGTCCTGAGTGCTGCGGCTGCTGCTGGAGGAGGAGGAGGACTGGTTTGACTGGGCGGAGAGAGGAGAGAAGAGAGGAGGAGGGAGGAGGGAGATGGGAAGAGGGGAGGAGAGAGGAGGGAAGAGGAGGGAACAATTGACCGGGATGTATGGAAGAAAAGGAAAGAAGATAGGAAGTATTTCCAGTCGATATATATATATATATATATATTTAAAAATATATATATATATTAGATATATGGATAAAATATATATATTTAGGATGAAACTATTTTATTATATTTTCATTTTGTTACGCATTCTATTTGTTCAATTTAAATGTGTTACTATTATTGTGAAGTATTTATGATAATGACATTTTAATCTCATCTACCTTTAAAGTTCATTATTTAATATGAATTTAATTAAAACATTAATTTAATTTAAACATAATATAAACATAAATAGTATTCATTTAATTTATTATTTAATTTATTTTGACGCAATTTGTGATGCATTTTTCTCCCATTACAAATTATATTAAGTTTATTTTTATTATCATTATAATTGAAGTCATTATCAATATTTTATTAAACTATAAATATTAGATATTTTAACATTGTCATTTTCAATATATTTATCATTATTTAAACCGTGTTCCTGTTATTATTGTTGTTGTTTCCATCTAATATACCAGTGTTTCATACCAGACAGCTGGTTATCTTCCATCAGAGGTCAAAGGTCACGTGGTTCCCTCCATATCAATAAAAATGACAACAACACACAATTAAAGAAAGCTGTTTAAATGAAAAAACAAAAGTATCACAATAACTGTATTGATCAGTCAACAGATCAACAATAATCACAAAGAAAGCTGATCAATAACACAGAAAAGACTCTGGGGCCATCTGGTGGACAGTAAGGGAACTACACACACAAACACTCTTTAATCACTCAGAACCTCCAGTGAGAGTGCACGTTGCATCCTCTAACATTCACAAACTATCTTGTGCGATTTGAACTCTAGGGGGCGCTACAGTAATGTTGCCGTTATACATTTACTGTGTCTATAACATAGCATTAAAAAAATAGGCGTATATACATAAACATATATACAGACACATATACACATATTTATATATAAACATATACTACTACTTTGACGCGTTCAATTAGATGCTGCACGGTGTCTCTAAGCCAATCAGAGGTCTCTGCTCGGCGGTCAGTTGCCGAGCGGGATGCGGATGGGGAAATTGTTCCTCTGCCTCTTACTTCTCGGTTTGGTGACTGAAGCCGTGTCAGAGTTAGAGTCTCAACATCGAGGTTCAGGCGGCTCGTCGGCGGGTCGCCGTCCGTCCAGCGTGTGTCGAACTGACGGAAACTAACAGCTGAGTCAACGGGTACGGAGTCCAAATAAAGAGAGAGAGCAGCATGCGCCCATGTTCTGAATGTTGTTGTGTTAGACACAGTGAATGTAACATACCCGATGACGAGTCCACAGGGCGGGTAAAGTTAAACTGATCAAACACGGGACTCTCTGGCCGGATAGAAGCCTCTTCCTGGAGGTCACCTCGTAGTGGTTTAGGGTTTTTGTGAGTTTCTCCTGCTAAGGATCGGGGACCGTGACCACGCTCGGTCAGCCCAGTGGGCAGCGGTCAGCATGAGTCAGGACCTCGGGGCCGAGGCCGTGGTTCTCCGACGAAGATCGGTGCATAGAGTCCTGTCTATCGAAGTGAGTCACTGCCCCAAGAGAGGGAGGTCCAGTATCCCAAGGTCTTGTTGACAAGTGAGGGAGTGGAACTAATGTCAACCTTACCAGAACCACTAGAGGGAGTTCTCTCCTGTGTGACGCCTCATGTGAACCTTCAGACTGGACTCGCATCTAAAGCGTTTAGCACAGCGGGAGCAGCTGAAGGGTTTCTCTCCTGTGTGACGCCTCATGTGAACCTGCAGACTGGCCTTGCGGTTGAAGGTTTTATCACAACGTGAGCAGCTGAAGGGTTTCTCTCCTGAGTGACACCTCAAGTGAACCGTTACATCTCCCCTCTGTGTAAAAGATGTTTTACAGACTGAGCAGCTGAACGGTTTCTCTCTTGTGTGAGTTAACATGTGTCTATTCACATGTGACTTGCACCTAAAACGTTTCCCACAGACGGAGCAGCCGACAGGTTTCTCTCCAGTGTGAGTCATCATGTGTCTATTCAAAGTTCCCTTGTCGCGAAAACTTTTCTCACAAACAGAGCAGCTTAATGGTTTCTCTCCTGTGTGAGACTTCATGTGTCTCTTCAGAAGTGACTTGAGGCGAAATCTTTTCCCACAAACAGAGCAGCTTAATGGTTTCTCTCCAGAACTACATTTGGAATCACTGACATAAACGTCATCATTATTCAGAGAGTTCAAACCTGACTGAGGTTCTCTGGTCTCCTTCCAATCAACAGAGTCATCAGGATCTGGTTCAGAAGAGTCTCCAGTCTTCCCATCAGGATCTGGATCAGAGTTCCTGGCTGGTTCTGGTCCTCCACAATCCTCTCCATCTGCTTCTGTTTCCATCTGTTCAGTTGGTCTTTGATGAAGCTGAGAGGACTGATCTTCCTCTTCATCATCTTCACTCTCCAAAGTTAATGAGAATGTGAGACCAGACTCCTCCAGACCTTGAAGCTGGTCTCCCTCGTGACTGAGTTCTTCCTGTTCCTCTTTAACGTAAGGGGGCTCTGGGTCCTCTTGGTCCTCTTTAACGTGGGGGGGCTCTGGGTCCTCTTTAACGTAGGGGGGCTCTGGGTGCTCCTGGTCCTCTTTAACGTAGGGGGGCTCTGGGTGCTCCTGGTCCTCTTTAACGTAGGGGGGCTCTGGGTCCTCCTGTTCCTCTTTAACGTAGGGGGGCTCCTGGTCCTCTTTAACGTAAGGGGGCTCTGGGTCCTCCTGGTCCTCTTTAACGTAGGGGGGCTCTGGGTCCTCCTGTTCCTCTTTAACGTGGGGGGGCTCTGGGTCCTCTTTAACGTAGGGGGGCTCTGGGTCCTCCTGGTCCTCTTTAACGTGGGGGGGCTCTGGGTCCTCCTGGTCCTCTTTAAAGTGGGGGGGCTCTGGGTCCTCCTGGTCCTCTTTAACGTAGGGGGGCTCTGGGTCCTCCTGGTCCTCTTTAATGTGGGGGGGCTCTGGGTCCAGACTGGAGCTCCAGACCTGCTGCTCAGGGGGAACCTCTTGTTGGACCAGCAGCTGCTGGACGTCTGTGGAGAATAATAAAACACATTCATACGTCTTATGAATCTCATATTAAACTCTTTAATATTCAAGAGGTCTAAAAAGTCCTTTTATTTAAAAACAACAATATAATAACGCCTTGGACTGCAGAAGAGGAGGGGTCCAGATAACGTCAAGTATAGTGAGGTGAAAAGTCCCCATTCTGCTCCCCTTTCATCCTCAAAGCCTTTAGATCATCCGTGAAGAAGATGGAAGTCGATCTGAAGAGTTTTGTGGGAGAAATCGTTAAATGTATAACGGCAACAACAAAAATTCAAGCAAAAAACGCCCAAATCGCACAAATTATTGTAGCGCCCCCTACTGTTCTAATCGCACCAGATTTGTTGTGCAGGTTACAGGCTGCAATGTGCGCACATATACTTCAAGTTGAGTGATTTGTCTCAGTGTTGAAGTTATGAGCATTGGAAAACAAGACACGCCCCTAAGAGGTTCATTGGTCCATATAATCTGAACACAATGAGATTTATAAAACATTTGATACATAGTAGGTTATAAAGCTTCATTCACGATACACATAAAGTTTGGTATGAATCGGACCCAGCGTGGAGGACAAGTAGAAAATAATGCATTTTACACACAATTCTAAATGGCGGAAAATCTAAGTAGGCGGAGCTTAGGGCTCCGAGAGGCTTTTTTGTGGAGCAGCTCAGTGGAAATCTGTGAAGAATTACAAGTCGATCGGACATTCTGGGTGAGGGGCGTCGCCAGGCAAATTTTGGGGGCGCTAGAAACCCTAATCTGACGTCTATTTTCACCAAGACTGACACTTTTGGTGAGTTTTGGGGTATTTTAAGTACCTTCAACATGTGAAGATGTACAGTAAACAGTACAATATGTACCTCTGTGTACTATACTAAAAGTACAATATGTACCTATGAGATGTAATACGGTAAAAAGTTCATCTGAACATTTGTAATGTAAACATTATGTACCACTGAGATGTACAGTAAAAAGTACATGATGTACCTCTGAGGTGTATCTAGTGAAACGCATGAACGTGTTTAAGTACCTGTAACTCTACCTCAGTCCATGATGTGAACACTTCCTCCAGAACTGGCTCCATCAGGTTAACGTGAGAAACAAAGAGAACCCACCTGCTCGTTGGACCCGGACTTCCGGGTGGAACCCGGCGTGCAGCAGCTTCCGGTGCCGCTCGTTCTCCTGTGAACGACACAGTTCCTCCTCGAACTCTGCGAGCGTTGCTTCAAACAGCCCGCAGATCTCCTGCGCAGCCGCAGTGAGTCGCTGGTTGACGAAACGTCTCAGCGTTTGGGCTTTAGACATGTTCACGAGCTCAGAAACGTTTCCTCAGACAGCTCCGGGAACACGCGCCGCTCACTCGGCTCCGCTCGGTGTCGCTCGGCTCCACTCGGCTCCGAGTAGCTCCTGCTGGCTCGCTGACGTCATGAGCTCCGCAGGACACGAGGAGACAATCCGGACAACACGCCGTTTCGTCTCTATGAAGAGTCACGTGACTCGCGTTCCGTCTCCGTCTTCTTCCTGTTGCCACTTCGTGAGTCTGACTTCAACAAGTTAGTCCACACATCCGGGTTCTGGTGGGTCTTTCCGGTTGTATCTGAAGAACTGTGTCGGACTCACGCGGGGGAACCAGTTTATGGCGGGAAACTCCAGCAGACTGCGCATGTCTTTGGTGGACGGTTTCCGGTACGACTTCTTCTTCGATGGTTTTACGGCAGGTGGCAGCCACGACGTTGCATGACTGCCACCTTCAGGATGCATTCTCCCCCCCAGTCCCTTCTTCTTCTTCTTCTTCTTCTTCTTCTGGCAATATGGCGGATGGCATCGAACACAATGCGCATTACCGCCACCTACTGGAGTGGAGAGTACCAGTTAACTATCCCGTAAAAACAAAATAATAAATTAATTAAAAATATATATATATATAATTGTATTATTTTATATAATATCATTTCATATAAATAAATGATACCCTTCCACTGAATCCTGTTTCAATCAAATAGTGCAGTACCTTTCCAGCCCTCAAGGTTAATGTGCATATACATATATACACACATATAAACTTATATGTGTGTGTGTGGTCTGCTCCCCGTAATGAATCCATTTGTAATGTAATTAAATGTAATGAAAAGGTGTGTGTGTCTCTGTCTGTGTGTCTGTGTGTCTGTGTCTATCTGTGTGTGTGTGTGTGTCTGTGTGTGTGTGTGTCTCTGTCTGTGTGTGTGTGTCTGTGTGTGTCTGTCTGTCTGTGTGGACTAACATGACGTGTGGAGTTCCACAAGGTTCAATCCTTGGGCCTCTTCTATTCAACCTCTACATGCTCCCCTTAGGCAGAATTATGCAAAATAACAAAATCGCTTACCATAATTATGCGGACGACACTCAACTATACATAGCTCTCTCACCAAGTGACTATGCTCCCATAGACTTACTGCGTCAGTGCACAGACCAAATCAATGATTGGATGTGCCAAAATTTCCTCCAACTAAATGAAAATAAAACCGAGATAATTGTGGTTGGTGCTAAAGAAGAAAGGCTGAAAGTTTGTGCTCATCTGGACTCCCTTTCTTTAAAGTCGAAAAATCAAGTCAAAAATTTAGGTGTTATAATTGATTCGGATCTGAATTTTAATACCCACATCAAATCAATAACAAAATCAGCCTATTACCATCTAAAAATATAGCAAGAATTAGAGGATTTATGTCCAAACAAGATTTAGAAAAACTAATTCACGCCTTCATCTCCAGTAGGTTAGACTATTGTAATAGTCTTTTTTCAGGTCTCCAAAAAAGCACTTCGACAGCTACAACTTATTCAGAATGCCGCTGCCAGAGTCCTAACAAAGACTAAGAAAGTTGAACACATTACACCAATTCTCAGGTCTCTGCATTGGCTACCAGTACGTCAGAGAATCGACTTCAAAATACTGCTGCTCGTTTATAAATCTCTAAATGGTGTAGGTCCAAAATATATCTCTGACTTGCTTCCACCTTATGAACCCTCTAGGCCTCTTAGGTCATCTGGGGCCGGTCTGCTAACTGTTCCCAGAGTTAAAACAAAACATGGTGAAGCAGCATTCAGTTATTATGCCACACACAGTTGGAACAAACTTCCGGAAGAGCTTAGATCTGCACCAACTCTTACTACTTTCAAAAACAGGCTAAAAACGTTTATGTTCTCCATTGCCTTAAATTGAATCTTGTATTAATCCTGAAATAATAAGACAACGACAGAAGGAATGATTCTTTGCACTTAGATTTTTATTTTTCTTTTTTCTTTTATTAATCTTCTTTTATGCTTTTATGCCTTTTTAAATTGTTTCTTTGATGCACTTTGTATTCCTCTTTTTTATTTCTTATTCTTGATCTATTTTTTGTAAAGCACTTTGAATTGCATTCATGTATGAAATGTGCTATATAAATAAACTTGCCTTGCCTTGCCTTGTGTGTGTCTGTGTGTGTGTGTGTGTGTGTGTGTCTCTCTGTGTGTGTGTGTCTGTGTGTGTGTCTGTGTGTGTGTGTGTGTGTGTGTGTGTGTGTGTGTGTGTGTGTGTCTGTGTGTGTGTCTGTGTGTGTGTGTGTCTCTGTCTGTGTGTGTGTGTGTGTGTCTGTGTGTGTCTGTGTGTCTGTCTGTGTGTCTGTGTGTGTGTGTGTCTCTGTCTGTGTGTCTGTGTGTGTCTGTGTGTCTGTCTGTGTGTGTGTGTCTGTGTGTGTGTCTGTGTGTGTGTGTCTCTGTCTGTGTGTGTGTGTGTCTCTGTCTGTGTGTGTATGTGTGTCTGTCTGTGTGTGTGTGTGTGTCTGTGTGTGTGTGTGTCTGTGTGTCTGTGTGTGTGTGTCTCTGTCTGTGTGTTGTCTGTGTGTGTGTCTGTCTGTGTGTGTGTCTGTGTGTGTCTGTCTGTGTGTGTGTGTCTGTGTGTGTGTGTGTCTCTGTCTGTGTGTGTCTGTGTGTGTCTGTGTGTGTGTGTGTGTCTGTTGTGTCTCGTCAATTGTGTTATGTTTTAGGTTAAAGTCCTGTTTTCCATGTCTGCTTTTATTTTGTAGTAACTGTCCTCTCTCATTTCAGAAACTTTATTTCCTGCCCCGGTGTTTCCTCGTTAGTGTGATTGTCTGCTCCACCCCTGATTGTGTCCACCTGTTCCCCGTTTCCTCAGGTATTTAAGCCGGTGTCTACCTGTGTCTTGTGTCAGATCCTCTTGTCTCTTGTCTCGTCATGATCGTTCTTTATAGTGTAGTTTTTTGTCCTAGTTTGCTTTTCCAACATAGTTGTGATTTTGTTTTGTACTTTGTTCTAAGTCATTTTCCAGCATAGCTGTGATTTTCTGTTTTTCTTATGAACCCTTTTTGATACCCCTGAACTTTGGAGTCGTGCTCTGGGGTCTTGCTTCTTGAGTCGTGACAGTACGATCTGACCATTATGGACCCAGCCGATTCTGAGGTATTCAGAGATGCCTTGAAGAGACAAGGCACCCACCTGCATCAACACGAGGAGCAGCTGTCAGCGATTAATCAGGGAATCAGCCACCTACACAATCAACAGGGAGATTTCCAGGCCTCGGTCTCTCAGCAAGTTGGCCTCCTTTCTGAGCAGATGCACCAGATGCTGACCCAGCTGAGAGCTGCCCCACAGACCTCACCGGTGCCCGTGATCCCCAGACCGGGCCAGGCAGACCCTCACCTCCTGGCTCCGACCCGCCTGGCTGACCCAGAAAGATTTTCGGGCGACTCCGGAGATTGTAGACCATTCTTGGTTCAATGCGGCCTGCACTACAGCCACCAACCTGCCTCATTTCCCACCGAACGATCCAAGGTGGCCTTCATGATCTCCCACTTGACGGGCCGAGCGGCGGCATGGGCCACGGCTGAGTGGGACAGAGACTCTAATGTGTGTGATTCCATTAGTTTATTCAGTGACACTTTCCGAAAGATTATTCACCACACGACTCCGGGGCGAGAAGCTGCTCGAGCCCTGATGGAGTTAAAACAGCAGCAGAGGCGTGTTGTAGACTATGCCATTGAATTCTGCACTCTGGCTGCTGACAGTGGGTGGAATGAATCAGCTTTGTTCGATGCCTTTTTACATAGACTTTCTGGTCCTATTAACCCTTGTGTTGCCTTATGGTGCGTTCACACCGGACGCGTCGAAAAAATTCTCTACGCGTCTGACGCAGCAGTCTTGACGCGCGTCGAAAAAAGTGTGTTCACACCAGACGCGTCGGACGCGTCGGGGGCGGAGTCATAAATGAGTCGAGGAACGACAGGACCGCAGCGTACTTCCACTTTTTAGTGGACTGAGCTGCACTCCCACTGCGCTTCTCGCTGCTCTCTCTTCTCTCTTTGATACGTGTCTCTGAGACTTTTCCACCTACAGCGGCAGATCTCCTCTGCCATGAAACACATATGCCGGCGGTTGGTTGATAGTAAAGTACAACAAATAGCGAGAATAAAAGCAAATACATACATTCAAAACGTACCAGGTAGTCCCACGGCTTCTCCGACCTTGTTCCACGCTTTATCTTTATAGCTCCGGTTTCGGTAAGCATAAAGAGTTGTATCGTAAAGTTCGGGGTGCCCACAGACAGCGACAATAATCTTTTCCTCCATTTTTTTTTCGACCGGCAGGACGATGACGAGCGGAGCTGCTCAACGCTGATTGGCTGACGCAACTATGACTCACGCGTCTTTGCTGCCAGAGTTGGGAAATTTGAACTCGCGCGTCAACGAGCTGCGTCTGTTCGCGCTGTTCGCTGAGTTCGCCCCGCGACAAACCCTCTGTTCGTGCTGCTTCAAACGCGTCTGACGCGCTGCTCGCTGGAAAATACGCAGCTACGCAGCTTCGACGCAGCTTTGCATTGACTTAACATGTAATCTCGACGCGCGTCGAAATTTTGACGCGTCCGGTGTGAACACACCATTAGGGTCATTTTGACCCGATTCAATGTTTCACCCTCCTGTTACCTTTATATTTACTAACATATTTTACCCTTTGGACGCCAGCAATTAAAACCTCCAGAAAATTATTAGAATTAATATTGTTTTCCAAGTTTAAGTGTGAGGCACTTTATGTTTGTTTGTTGACTACCGAAAGAACACCGACATTAAACATTGAATGGGGTCAAATTAATCCTAAGGCGGGGGGAGGGTGTAATATTGATTCGGGTCAAAATGACCCTAAGGCAACACAAGGGTTAAAGCCCAACTGGCTCCTCTGGACATTCCTGCTGACCTTGATTCTGTTATACTCATGGCCACAAGGATTGACAACCGTATCCGGGACCGAGTCAGAGACAGAGAATTGACTGCACCACGCTCATCTCAACACTGGGGGCGCACTCTTCCCCAGCACCCCCGGAGACTACCTTTCTCTGCGACTTCAGACACCAAGGAAGGAACAGCGCCCTCTAGCAGCAGAGAGGAACCCATGCAGCTGGGGCGGGCCAAGCTGAGTCCCGAGGAGCGGCAGCGACGTCTACAGGAAGGGAGGTGCTTTTACTGCGGGGGACTAGGACATCTGCACGCTACCTGTTCAGTCAAAGAACAGGCTCATCAGTGAAGAGAAGGGCGCTGATGAGTCAAATTCAGTCGTTTGAGTACCCTTCTCGCCCTTTGTCTCAAGTGACCATAGACATGCATGGACTAACCGAGGTTATAGGTGCATTAATTGACTCAGGGGCAGACGAGAGTCTGATGGACTGGGGGTTAGCTAAGAAGTGGGGACTTAAGTGCACACCGTTGACGCGACCCCTAACTGCGAGAGCTCTTGACGGAGACCATTTATTCAAGATAACCCATGTTACTGAACCTGTCAACTTGATGTCTGAAGGACATCATGAGAGGATTACTTTTTATTTGTTTTACTCGGCTCAGAATCCACTCATCCTTGGCTACCCTTGGCTCACCCTCCATAACCCTCACATTGACTGGGAGTCTGGTAATATATTGAGGTGGGGGGTGAGGTGTCGAGGCAGATGTTTTGCAAAGATTCCTAAGACTGGTCCTGCAATGGGCAGTGACACCATTGATTACAAGGAGGAGCAAGAACAGTTCCCTGATCTCTCTAAAGTACCTGCCTGTTATCATGGGTTAAAAGAGGTTTTTAACAAGGTTCGAGCCACTTCTTTACCTCCACACAGACCCTATGATTGCACCATAGAGTTGTTGCCGGGAGCAGCCATTCCCAAGGGGCGACTCTACTCCATCTCTGGGCCGGAAAGAGAGGCCATGAAAGACTATCTCTTCTTCATTAAAAACGGGGCTAATACGACCATCCTCGTCTCTGGCAGGGGCCGGATTCTTCTTTGTCAAGAAAAAGGATGGGTCACTCCGACCATGTATTGACTATAGCCCACTGAATAACATCACGGTTAAGAACAGGTACCCCCTCCCACTCATGACAGAAGCATTTGATCAGTTACAAGATGCTAAGATTTACACGAAACTGGATTTACGTAATGCTTATCATCTGGTCAGAATTCGGGAGGGGGATGAATGGAAAACGGGGTTTAATACCCCCACGGGACACTACGAGTACCGGGTAATGCCGTTTGGCCTCACTAACGCACCAGCTGTGTTCCAGGCCCTCATAAACGATGTGTTAAGGGATTTCCTGAATGTGTTTGTTTGTTTATCTGGATGATATTTTGATCTTCTCTCCTGATGAGAAAACCCACATCAAGCACGTGGAACAGGTTCTACAGCGGCTATTGGCCAACCAGGTGTACGTAAAGGCTGAGAAGTGTGTTTTTCATGTCAACAAGGTGTCATTCCTGGGCTTCATCATTGAGGAGGACAGCATCAAGATGGACCCTTCTAAGGTCAGTGCGGTGACTAATTGGCCGACACCCAGCTGCAAGAAGCAGGTTCAGCAGCTCTTGGGTTTTGCCAATTTTTATAGACGTTTTATCAGGAACTTCAGCTCTATTGCTGCCCCCTTGCATGGCCTGACTTCTAATCATGTACATTTTGAGTGGAATTCCCAGGCGGAGGATGCTTTTCAGAACCTCAAGAGGAAGTTCACATCCGCCCTGATCCTCATCGTGCCTGATCCTCATCGGCAGTTTGTGGTGGAGGTGGACGCCTCCAACGAGGGGTTGGGGGCTGTCTTATCCCAACGCTCGGTGATCGACAACAAACTCCACCCCTGTGCTTACCTGTCACGCAAGTTTTCCTCAGCTGAGCGGAACTATGATGTAGGAAACCGCAAACTGTTTGCAGTTAAAGCTGCCTTAGAGGAATGGAGACATTGGTTGGAGGGAGCCGAGCACCCTTTTATAGTCTGGACTGATCATAAAAACTTAGAATACATCAGAAAAGACTGAATGCTCGGCAGGCTCGATGGACTCTATTTTTTAATCGTTTCAACTTTACGTTATCGTACCGACCTGGTTCCAAGAATATAAAGCCTGATGCACTGTCTAGGATATTCCCTCACACATCTAATGCCAAGGAGCCGGAACCCATCCTTCCACTTAACTGTGTGGTTGGAGCGGTGACTTGGCAGATAGAAACTGTGGTCAAGCAGGCTAATCGTGAGGTTCCAGCACCTAGTGGCTGCCCTCCGGACCGGCTGTTCATGCCGGAGACGGTGAGGTCACAGGTCATTCACTGGGCTCACACTTCCTTGCTTACCTGTCATCCTGGGGTGAAGCGGACTATGTTTGTGATCAAGCAGAGGTTTTGGTGGCCGGCCATGAAGAAGGAGGTGGGAGAATATGTTGCTGCCTGTCCCACTTGTGCAAGGAACAAGACTTCATCCTCGTCTCCGAAGGGACTCCTGCATCCCCTTTCCATCCCCAGCAGACCGTGGTCGGATATTTCCCTGGATTTTGTTACGGGACTCCCGGTGTCCCAAGGGAACACTGCCGTGTTGACGGTAGTTGACCGTTTTTCCAAGATGGTACATTTCGTAGCTTTAACTAAATTACCCTCGGCTAAAGAAACTGCAGAAGTTATGATGCAACATGTTTTTCGAGTGCATGGATTTCCCAGAGATATAGTGTCTGATCGGGGCCCACAGTTTGTTTCCCGTTTCTGGAAGGAATTCTGCACTCTCATTGGAGCCACGGTGAGCCTTTCTTCTGGGTACCATCCCCAATCCAACGGGCAGACGGAGAGACTCAACCAGGAGTTGGAGACCTGCCTACGCTGTTTGGTGTCCCAGAACCCGGCCTCCTGGAGTCGACGTCTGATGTGGGTAGAGTTTGCCCACAATTCCCTCCCTACCTCGGCAACTGGACTCAATCCGTTCCAGGGTGCCTATGGTTATCAGCCCCCCCTGTTTCCGGAGGGGGAGAAGGAGGTACATGTACCGTCGGCTCATGCACTGATCCGCCGATGTCACCGGGTCTGGGCGGCAGCTCGGAAGGCCCTCATTCGCAACGCGGCCAGGATGAAGAGGATGGCCGATCGACGGCGGGATCCGGCCCCGGAGTACAGGGCGGGGCAAAACGTCTGGTTATCCACCAAGAATTTACCCCTTCGTGTGATCTCCAAGAAGCTGGCTCCCAGGTTTGTGGGCCCCTATACCATCTCCAAAGTGGTTAATCCTGTGTCTGTCCGTCTCCGCCTCCCCAGGTCCCTCCGGGTTCACCCCACGTTTCAAAGATCAAGCCCGTCAAGGAGAGTCCCCTAGTTCCGGCGGCTAAACCACCGCCTCCTCCTCGGATGTTGGACGGGGGTCCCGTCTACACGGTGAAAAAACTGTTGGATGTCAGGAGTCGGGGTCGGGGACAACAGTTCCTGGTTGACTGGGAGGGGTACGGTCCTGAGGAGAGATCCTGGATCCCGGCTTGGTTCATTGTGGACAAGAGCCTGATTACAGACTACTATGCACAACGCTCACAGAACCCTGTGTCTGTGTGTGTGTGTGTGTGTGTCTCTGTCTGTGTGTGTGTCTCTGTCTGTGTCTGTGTGTGTCTGTCTGTGTCTCTGTCTGTCTGTGTGTCTGTGTGTGTGTGTGTGTCTGTCTGTCTGTCTGTCTGTGTGTGTGTGTGTGTCTGTGTGTCTCTGTGTGTGTGTTTGTCTGTGTCTGTGTGTGTGTGTGTGTCTCTGTCTGTGTGTGTCTGTGTGTGTGTCTCTGTCTGTGTGTCTATGTGTGTGTGTCTCTGTCTGTGTGTGTGTGTGTGTCTGTGTGTGTCTCTGTCTGTCTGTGTGTCTGTGTGTGTGTGTCTGTGTGTGTCTGTGTGTGTCTGTATATGTGTGTGTGTGTGTGTGTCTCTGTCTGTGTGTGTGTGTGTCTGTCTGTGTGTGTGTGTGTGTGTGTGTGTGTCTGTGCGTTGCAGCTCGTCAGTCCAGACTCCAGCTGGATGTGGGCGTGGCTCACTCCTTTAACCAATGGCAGAGCTGCCTGAAGTTCGGCTTTGAGCTGAACCAGCTGCTGGGTTTCCCCTTACCTGAGCCCCAGATCTCCAGGTGAGCCTCCACAGGCCACACCCACACCACTCAGTCTCAGTAGAAGCACCGACAGCAGTGTGTCCCCACACTCCTGTGGTCCCTCTTGTGGTCCAGGCTGTACGAGGGGACGGCGGTCCACCAGCTGGTCCACCGGATGCGGTCTGAAGGACAACCGAGGCCGCTCGGGAGGAACCGTGGCCCGAGTCTGGACCTCCTTCAGAGCCTCCGGGCCGGCGTCCTCAGAGACCCGGAAGACGGCTCCGCAGCCTCTGGACGACCTGGCCCCCGGCCTGCAGCGCCTGATCCTCCTGAACGAGGACCAGGAGGCCGCAACTGAAGCCGGCTGCTCGGTCGGGGTTCAGGAGGATCTGGGACTCGCTGACCTGGTCTCGGTGAGAACTCGGTACCGAACCAAACAGAGAAACAACCGGTGCAGGAACCCAGAACTGTCCCGCAAAGAGGAGTGCCGGGGCTTCCTCTGGTCCTGAGACTGGACCCCCCCGTCCTGGTCCTGATCCTGTTCTTGATTCTAATCCTGTTGAGTCCAACTTGTTCGAGGCGGATCAGCAGAAATGTGACCAATCAGAAACCAGCGCAATGCATTCTGGGTAACCCTGTGGGACGGAGGACTTTAGAGTCTTTAAAGACTTGAGACTAGAAACTTTAGAGACTTTAGAGTCTTTAGACTTCTTACTGGCAGCATTTTAGAGTGAAGTATTTCACTTTGGATTGTTTTAGATTTTACCGATTTAGATTTTTCATACAAAAAAAAGATAATTTTAGAAAATGTTTGTAGAAGAATCTACCGAACAGTGCGGAGTGTTTATGACTAATAACTATGTTATTCATTTTGATACATTAAGTACTAATAGTACTTCATTCAGGTGGTATTGCAGTATTTGTACATCGTTGTATTACATGTAATTATATGTATAAATTAGTGCTGTGAAAAATAACGCGTTAATTCAATTACAGGTTTAACTAGTTTTTGTTTTTTAACGCATTTAACGCATGCGCAGAATGAGCTTCCAATCCGTCTGTTGTTGGTCGTCGGGACGAAAAAAAGTCACTTGCAAAATGAGCTTCCAATCCACCACTTCAATCTGAACTCTGTCCGCTCTCATGCAGACGGTCTGTTCATCGGTAATGATCCTTCCGCAGGTTCACCTCCGGAAACCTTGTTACGACTTCTACTTCCTGTAGATCAGGGTCTCAACACGTCGATCGCGACCTGCCAGTCGATCGCGGCGTAGTGTCGGTAGATCGCATGACATTAAAGAGATTGGCCCGCCCCCTGACATGTTCTCTAGAGCACGTCTTTGTTCTTTTATTAAACTAAACGTCTGTTGTTGATCGTATCTGTAGAGTGTACCGCCGGCCACTAGAGGGCAGCGTCTAATTACCTGACCGGATATGCCACGCTGCCTTCCGTTAATGTCAGCGTCCATGTTAGTCTCGTCATTCATCCATTCCACCTCGAGGCGAGATGTTCATCCACTCATTCATGTGAGAACTGTTTACGTTATTAGTTAATGTGCATATACCGTATATCGTTATTTGTATATGTGTATTACGTTATTTATTACATGCATAATTGTAATACTTTGTCAGCTCATCTTGCTGCACTGTCTGTTTCAGGGTGTCTTCATCTCTGTCATTAAACCCTTAAACTGACATTGAGGAGTGTGTTTCTTCATGAAGACACCATGGTCGTTGTTGGATGCCCTGCCCCCGGCTGCGAGTTTAAATCCGGAGACTTGTCTGAAGCACTTGTCGCTGCTCTATTGACAATTCATGGATTTAGCCACCAGCACGCAGCGCCTGTCATGGCCGCGCCGGCCCAGGCCCCAACCCCTCGAGGCCCGAGACTCGATCGGCCCAAAGTTGATGTGGGCGTGTCAATAGAGGAATGGAACGTGTTCATCCGCCGTTGGAACGTATTCCGCGCCGGGTCAGGCATAGGGGATGCCCAGGCCCCCTTCCAGCTGTTTCAGTGCGCTGGGCCTTTACTTGGAGACAGCCTGTTGAAAGCCGTCCCCGATGCCGCCTCCGGACCCCTGCCAGACCTAATCACCGTCATGCGATCCCTAGCTGTCATCCCTGTCGCTACATGTGTCCTGCGCACCGAGCTACTTCAGCTACGCCAGGAACGCGACGAGACATTCCGCGCATTCGCTGCCAGAGTGCGGGGTAAAGCAGAGACATGCGCATATAATGCGGTATGCGAGTGTGGTAGGGACGTGGACTATACCGACCACATTATCCGTGATGTTCTGCTAAATGGCATCTATGACCCGGACATACGCCGCGAGACGCTTGGGACACCTGACATCCTGGTCAAACCAGTTAACGACGTTATTGCACTCGTCGAGAACAAAGAGATGGCCCGTAACGCTCTCCCGTCGTCCTCTCTGTCAGCCATGTCGTCATTCCAGCGCCTGAAGACGACTCCACAGACGAGCCCCGCCCCGGGCCCTGCGGATAGGGCTAAACGAGCCTCGTGCCCAGAATGTAAGAGCGTCTTTAACGTCTTCACGGAGGGGCCTCGCGGGTGGAATCCTAAGCCTCACCAGGTGTGCATCGGCTGCTACAGGGCCCGCCGACGACAGAGGCGCCAGCAGCCGTCACCCGACGGTCAACAGGCCGCCATGGAGTCGGAGCTGATCTCCCAGGTCTCATCGGTGCAAGCTGGAGCCCGCCCTGGCCTACGTCGCGGGAGCCATCGCCGACGCCGCGCCCCTACGTCGCATGGATGTGTCAACAGGCCTGCACTTATCAGACTCGAGCACCACATCTTCTCCAAGGGCGAATGGAGGCGAGCCAGGCTGAGAGACCACCCCCGAGCATTAATTACCATCTCGGTGGACATGCCAGCCGGGCTGAGGGATGGCACCGGCAACCGGGGCTCGGCCGATGGAGCTCGGATATCCGCCGTCGCAGACACTGGCGCGCAGTCGGACCTCTGGTCTCTGGAGGAGTTCCTGGCCTGCGGTTTCGAGCGGGACGACCTGCGGCCCGTCAGCCTCAGCCTGTCGGCCGCCAACCGCTCCCCTATAGCCATCGAGGGAGCGTTCTTCGCTAGGCTCTCGACGACCTGCAGCGGGGGGCGTGTTACATCCTGCCGTTCCATGGTATATGTGAGCAGCTCAGTCCAGGCCATGTACCTCTCCTACGAGTCGTTGCTCAACCTCGGCCTCTTGCCCGTGAACTTCCCGTCGGACGACGTCGCAGGGGGGCCCAAGGACAGGCGTAGCCCTGACACGGCAGACCAGCCTTTGTCCGTCAATGCGACGAGGTCAACCAACGGCGGCTGCGTAGGGCCAGGTGGCCCCCAGGACGCCCAGTGCTCATGTCCTCAGCGCACGGCCCCCCCGGCGCGCCCCGCAGCACTGCCGTTCCCTTGTACGCCGGAGAACAACAACCGGATGAAAGGTTGGCTACTCGGGAGATATGCCTCGTCGACGTTCAACACGTGCCCCCATCGGGCACTACCAAGCATGGAGGGACCGCCCATCGAGATGCACGTGGACCCCGCAGCCACGCCTAAGGCATGCCACACCGCGGCCACCGTGCCTCTACACTGGCAGCGGAGGGTCCACGATGACCTCCTGCGGGACGAAGCCCTTGGAGTCATTGAACGCGTGCCATATGGCGAGCCAGTTACGTGGTGCCATCGTATGGTAGTCACTCGGAAGCACAACGGTTCCCCCCGCAGGACCGTGGACCTCTCCCCCCTCAACAAGTTCTGCCAACGTGAGACCTTCGCCACTGAGTCCCCGTTCCACCGCACGCCGTGTCCCGAAGGGCACCTGGAAGACCGTCACGGACGCCTGGAACGGCTACCACAGTGTTCCCCTGCGGGAGTCGGATCGCCACCTCACTACCTTCATCACACCCTTCGGCCGGTGGCGCTACACCAGGGCACCACAAGGTTTCCTGTCATCAGGGGATGGCTACAACCGTCGGTTTGACGCCATCCTCTCGGACTTTGAACGCAAGGAACGTTGTGTGGATGACACCATCCACTATGACACCGACCTGGAGCAACACTGGTGGAGGACCATCGACTTCCTGACGCGTATCGGCCGGTCGGGCATCGTGTTGAACCCGGACAAGCTTCAGTTCGCAGAAAGGTGCGTCGATTTCGCTGGATTCAGGGTGTCGGAATCTACCATCGAACCGCTCCCAAAATATTTGGACGCTATCAGGGACTTCCCCACCCCAGGCTCCACAACGGACATCAGGAGCTGGTTCGGCCTTGTCAACCAGGTGGCTAACTACGCCCAGTTGCGTGACACGATGGCTCCATTCAAGCCGTTCCTCAGCCCACGCTGTGTGTTCCTATGGTCCCCCGTTCTGGAGGAGGCTTTCCAGACGTCCAAGCAAGCCATAATGGAGGCCATCCGTGAGGGCGTGGAGATCTACGACATGCAGAAGCGTACCTGCCTCCGCCCTGACTGGTCCATGCGTGGCATTGGCTACTTCCTGCTCCAGCAACATTGCCACTGTGCCTCGGGCATTCCGGACTGCTGTCCAGGAGGATGGAGGATCACCCTCGCTGGGTCGCGTTTCCTATCCCCTGCGGAGCAGCGCTATGCGGCCGTGGAAGGAGAGGCCCTAGCCGTGGCCTGGGGTCTGGAACAGACGCGGTACTTTACCCAGGGGTCCGACAACCTCGTCGTGGTCACCGACCATAAGCCGTTAGTGAAAATCTTTGGCGACCGTACCCTGGATGAAATATCGAACTCGCGTCTGTTTAGACTCAAGCAGCGCACCCTCCCATGGCGCTTCGACATCGTGCACCTGCCTGGCAAGAGCAACTATGCCGCTGATGCTACGTCAAGGCATCCTTCCCCCTCGGGCTCGGCGAACAGCCTCTCACTGGGGCTGCAGAGCTGGCCTGACGCCGTGGAGTCAGCCCTCATGGCCTCCATCCGCGACGACGCACAGGAGCTCGGAGCCGTCTCTTGGCCCCTCCTCGCACGGGAGACAGCGGCTGACGAATGCCTCAGCCACCTCCTCCAACTCATCGAGCAGGAGGGTGGGATTGACGTTAACGACCCTGCTCTGGCGAGTCTGTCATCGGTCTGTGAGTCCGTCTACGCGCAGGACGGCGTCCTGCTCTACCGGGACCGCGTCGTGGTTCCCCCATCCCTCCGTGAGAGAGTCCTTCGGCATCTCCATGCAGCTCATCAGGGGACCTCTGCGATGGGGCAGCATGCCCGAGCTATAGTTTACTGGCCCGGGATGTCCGGGGACATTCAAGCCACCAGGGACGGGTGTGCAGACTGCAACCGCAATGCTCCGTCACAGGCGGCTACACCCCCCCTGCCCTCCTCACCCCCGTCCACGCCATTCGAGGCGGTGTTTGCTGACTTCTTCGACTATGGGGGCCGCCACTACCTAGTTGTCGGGGATCGGCTCTCGGGCTGGGTAGAGGTCCTGAGCTCTACGGCGGTACTGCCCCGGCGGGCTCAGCTGGCCTGGTCCAACACCTCCGTTCATTCTTCGCCACCTTCGGCGTACCGGAGGAGCTCTCGAGCGACGGTGGTCCGGAATTCAAGGCGAGCCACACTGAGGACTTCCTCCGCTTATGGCACGTCAGACACCGTGTGTCTTCTGTTAGCTTTCCGCAGTCTAACGGGAGGGCAGAAGTGGCGGTTAAGACTGCTAAGCGCCTCCTGATGTCCAACACCGGCCCGTCGGGCAGCCTTGATCAGGACCGCTTCCTGCGTGCTATGCTGCAGCTGCGCAACACGCCTGACCCCGACTGCAACCTCTCGCCAGCGCAGATCATCTTCGGCCGCCCCCTTCGTGGCTCGCTCTCCTTCGTGAACCGCCTCGAGAAGTTCTCGAACCCGCATATCCGCCTGCTATGGCGCGAGGCATGGGCGGCTAAGGAGGACGCCCTTCGGACCCGTATGTCCCGTACCACCGAGTCTCTGGGGACTCACTCAAGACCGCTCCGGCCATTGGCACTCGGCGAAAGAGTATTCCTCCAGAACCAGCACGGCCCGAGCCCCCACAAATGGGACAGGTCAGGGATTGTGGTGGAGTCACTGAGCCACGACCAGTATCGGGTCAGGGTTGACGGTTCGGGACGTTTGACACTGCGCAACCGCCGGTTCCTCCGTGCCTACACGCCGCCACACCCACGCCCATCAGCAGTTGGCCGCGCCGCCGCCGCCCACTGCCCAGGAACATCGGCCCCCACCCATCCACCCGGGCTGGGCTGCGCCCAGGATTGCTCAGCCGCCGGCCGACGGGCCCCGCGACTGGGCTGTGGGCGCTTCCCCACCGGCGCCTGTTGATGAGGCGACCGCTGACCTCACCGTTCCTGCGGGTGCCATCCTGGGCGCACCACTCCCGGTGCCGCAGTCGCCACCGACGCTGCCCCAGCCTACTCGGCCGGGCCGCGCGAGGAGGCCGCCCACGTTCGAGCCCGAGTCCGCAGCTGGATACGGGATTTAGACCGTTAATCTATTCCGGCCTATAGCTTTCCGGTCTGGGGGGGATGTAGAGTGTACCGCCGGCCACTAGAGGGCAGCGTCTAATTACCTGACCGGATATGCCACGCTGCCTTCCGTTAATGTCAGCGTCCATTTTAGTCTCGTCATTCATCCATTCCACCTCGAGGCGAGATGTTCATCCACTCATTCATGTGAGAACTGTTTACGTTATTAGTTAATGTGCATATACCGTATATCGTTATTTGTATATGTGTATTACGTTATTTATTACATGCATAATTGTAATACTTTGTCAGCTCATCTTGCTGCACTGTCTGTTTCAGGGTGTCTTCATCTCTGTCATTAAACCCTTAAACTGACATTGAGGAGTGTGTTTCTTCAGTATCTCCACAGCAGCATGTCATTTCTGTCTCTTCGCGTTGCGTTAACACTTATCGATCTCCGTCTGGCGCGCCACAGAGCTCCGTGCGCGCGCATCGGGACCGAACAAAAAAAAAGTCACTTGTCAATCTGTCCACCTGTCCGGGCCGGTGAGGTTTCAGCTTTGCAGCGGTGTCCCCGCCGTCCCTTTCATCACGGCCCAGTTCATGAAGAAAACCCACACAGTCAGTTTGCCTCAGCAGCTGCTAGAGGAAGACTAGAGGCCTTTAGATTGTATCATGGTGGAGTTAATGGTTGACAAACAAGAGAAACATGTTCTGTTTAACCCTCCTGTTACCTTTACATTTACTAACATATTTTACCCTCGGGTCAATTTGACCCCAGCAATTAAAACCTCCAGAAAATTATTAGAATTAATATTGCTTCCCAAGTTTAAGTGTGAGGTACTTTATGTTTGTTTGTTGACTACCTAAATAGCCCTTTAAATAAATAAAAAAGTTGATATTTCTTATATGTTTGACACAGTGAAAAACAGCCTGGGGTCAAATTGACCCCAAAGAACACCGACATTAAACATTGAATGGGGTCAAATTGACCCGAAAGGTAACAGGAGGGTTAAACATTCTGTTTAGGATGAAGATGTATTAATGTTCCATATGGAAGAAAACTGCTAAATAACTGCTGAGTTGCAGCACCATTGTATAGAAGAATGTATAAATGTATATATCCGTCTTTTGTCATAAATCTCTATGTTCTCACAAAATATACCGAGAATATCGGTAATATGTGATTAATCATGATTAATCCACAAAAACCTGTGATTAACCCGATTAAAAATGTTAATCGTTTCACAGCCCTAGTACCGGGCCGCGGCCCGGGGGTTGGGGACCCCTGTCCTAGAGGAGCTCAGTGTCTCCTAGAGGAGCTCAGTGTACCCTAGAGGAGGTCAGTGTATCCTAGAGGAGAGGAGCTCAGTCTCCTAGAGGAGAGGAGCTCAGTGTATCCTAGAGGAGCTCAGTGTAACCTAGAGGAGCTAAGTGTATCCTAGAGGAGAGGAGCTCAGTATCCTAGAGGAAAGGAGCTCAGTGTATTCTAGAGGAGAGGAGCTCAGTGTAACCTAGAGGAGCTCAGTGTCTCCTAGAGGAGCTCAGTGTATCCTAGAGGAGAGGAGCTCAGTGTAACCTAGAGGAGCTCAGTGTATCCTAGAGGAGCTCAGTGTATCCTAGAGGAGCTCAGTGTATCATAGAGGAGCTCAGTGTATCCTAGAGGAGCTCAGTGTCTCCTAGAGGAGCTCAGTGTATCCTAGAGAGGAGCTCAGTGTAACCTAGAGAGGAGCTCAGTGTCTCCTAGAGGAGCTCAGTGTCTCCTAGAGGAGCTCAGTGTATCCTAGAGGAGCTCAGTGTAACCTAGAGTAGCTCAGTGTAACCTAGAGAGGAGCTCAGTGTATCCTAGAGGAGCTCAGTGTCTCCTAGAGGAGCTCAGTGTCTCCTAGAGGAGCTCAGTGTATCCTAGAGGAGCTCAGTGTAACCTAGAGGAGCTCAGTGTAACCTAGAGAGGAGCTCAGTGTCTCCTAGAGGAGCTCAGTGTATCCTAGAGGAGCTCAGTGTCTCCTAGAGGAGCTCAGTGTATCCTAGAGGAGCTCAGTGTAACCTAGAGGAGCTCAGTGTAACCTAGAGAGGAGCTCAGTGTCTCCTAGAGGAGCTCAGTGTATCCTAGAGAGGAGCTCAGTGTCTCCTAGAGGAGCTCAGTGTATCCTAGAAGAGCTCAGTGTCTCCTAGAGGAGCTCAGTGTAACCGAGAGAGGAGCTCAGTGTCTCCTAGAGAGGAGCTCAGTGTAACCGAGAGAGGAGCTCAGTGTCTCCTAGAGGAGCTCAGTGTCTCCTAGAGGAGCTCAGTGTAACCTAGAGAGGAGCTCAGTGTCTCCTAGAGGAGCTCAGTGTATCCTAGAGGAGCTCAGTGTCTCCTAGAGGAGCTCAGTGTATCCTAGAGGAGCTCAGTGTATCCTAGAGAGGAGCTCAGTGTCTCCTAGAGGAGCTCAGTGTATCCTAGAGGAGCTCAGTGTCTCCTAGAGGAGCTCAGTGTAACCGAGAGAGGAGCTCAGTGTCTCCTAGAGAGGAGCTCAGTGTAACCGAGAGAGGAGCTCAGTGTCTCCTAGAGGAGCTCAGTGTCTCCTAGAGGAGCTCAGTGTAACCTAGAGAGGAGCTCAGTGTCTCCTAGAGCTCAGTGTATCCTAGAGAGGAGCTCAGTGTAACCGAGAGAGGAGCTCAGTGTCTCCTAGAGGAGTTCAGTGTAACCGAGAGAGGAGCTCAGTGTATCCTAGAGGAGCTCAGTGTCTCCTAGAGGAGCTCAGTGTCTCCTAAACGTCCCCCAGCAGCCTATCAGCCTATAGCAGCATCTCTAGGTCTGGACCAGGTGAACCTGATTCATATCTGAAGGCTCTGGCTCCTCCTACTTGAGACTCTAGTGACCACAAGTAGCCCCGCATTTAGTGAGGCAGCTCTCTAGTGGGGTAACATGGTACTACAAGCTCTCTAGTGGGGCAATATGGTACTACAAGCTCTCTAGTGGGGTAATATGGTACTACAAGCTCTCTAGTGGTGTAACATGGTACTACAAGCTCTCTAGTGGGGTAACATGGTACTACAAGCTCTCTAGTGGGGTAACATGGTACTACAAGCTCTCTAGTGGGGTAATATGGTACTACAAGCTCTCTAGTGGGGTAACATGGTACTACAAGCTCTCTAGTGGGGTAACATGGTACTTCAAGCTCTCTAGTGGGGTAACATGGTACTACAAGCTCTCTAGTGGAGTAACATGGTACTACAAGCTCTCTAGTGGGGTAACATGGTACTACAAGCTCTCTAGTGGGGTAACATGGTACTACAAGCTCTCTAGTGGGGTAATATGGTACTACAAGCTCTCTAGTGGGGTAATATGGTACTACAAGCTCTCTAGTGGGGACTATTAACGTGCGTCAAACTGGAGGTCCCGTGCTCGCTAAAAAATGAGAATCTGAATCCGATAGATACGGTTAACAATATTTAATGGCAAGAAGTCTAAGCAGTAAATTGAAGCTACGATCGTAGGGCCGACCGGAATATTACGCCACAGACTAACAGCAAAGTAGCTGATAGAGAACTGTCTTGTAACCTTCCGACCGTCTAGAGAACGAACTCACCCTTTCCACCCGTATTTATTAGTAACGGCATTCACACCTCTCAATCCTAAGAGTTAGTTCCATTGGTCAGTTCAGCATGCTACACTCTCGTTGGCTTACGGCCAGGTCGTAAACAGGTAATGCAACGGGTCATAAAATAGCCGGGTCAAACGTCATGATCCCGCGACCAACATTACTTCCGGTCACCTATGTGAGGAAAGTTCCCTTTCAAAATAAAAGTCCCCCATGTCACTCTCCTGCTTCAAGCAACGTCACGGACTTCAACCGGCTTCCAACTCATATGTCAACATTGAAACAATAAACTAACTTTCATTCTCATGCGGCATACATATAATCATAAACACATAAACAATTATAAACATTACTTCTGCCATTGACATATACATAGAGTAGACATTACCTCCATGCTTCATAACACATCAACAATATCAATATTCTCCCTAATATTTCCTATGATAATATCTTGCTATATGTATTAATTTAAAGCACAAATGTTCCCTATGTACATGTGCAAAGTCAAAATGAACTATTACAACTTAACAATTCCCTCCTTTTATACTTACAACATAGTATAAACAATCAGTGTAATAGCCCCTTTATTTTGACCCTCTATGTAAACATCAAAGATACAACATTTAATCATCACTCATATAATTCAATATTCCTGTGGAAGGAAAAGCATCGCTCCCTGCTTCTCAAGAAAAACAAATAACACTATGTGTCAGTGTGAATGTATTCATCACACAGGCGAAAATCTTACAATCCTGAAATGTACTTATGTAATGTAATGTGTGCACTTATCTATGTGTCTGTCTGTGCATTCCCTGTAAATCCCTGTAAATCCTGTTTCCAGCTTGTCCGCATACATGCTCAGCAACTCCAACTCTCCAATCTCCAGCTCTCCAACTCCTGCTTTCTCCGCATTCCTCCTCTCCGCATTCCTCCAACCTTGATAAAAAGAGCAGAAACAAGTTCAAACATCTCATCTATATTACTTCAATCAGTAACCTCTCATACTTTTATGTTTGCTCAATTTCCATCTATGTGTTAAAGGTGCACGATACTCCTCTGTGATCAGCTCCTCTCCATCGGCGAAGTCATCACAGCAGGCAGTCCCACACATGGTGAAGGTCAATCAGGAAAGACAGGAGCAGCTGTGGACGAGAATTACGAAAACAGAGACCTAGAGCTGCTCTCTAGACAAGCTCAAACTAAAATGTACTATCTAACTTGGACTTAAACAATATTAAAACTGCTTGCGGAGTTCCCTCCTTTATCAGCCTCGAGTGTCTCATCATAACTTGGAGGAAGACCCAAACTTCTCAATTCTCCCTGTGGATCAAGCTCACTCATAACACTCTCAAAGTATACGAGCGGCATCATCCTTACGTGAGGGTCCTCTCTCTCCATAGTCCACCATCCCTTGCGAGAATCATGTCCACAGCCATCCTAGTCTGCCAGGCCATAAGAGATGTCTTCTCCAACTGCTCCTGTAGGCCTCCAATCGCATCCCTTGTGTAGTTCACCAGCCTCTGCTGGTTGTAATAGATGTAATTAATCCAATCTACGTTCTTGTTTACCGTTGGCCAAATAAAAATAGACTCGACTCCAGCCATGATCGGACTACGAGCTTTGAACTCATCGGGTACTCCTCTTGGTACTCCAATGGCATCCAAATATATAGAGCTATCAAGAGAGGTGGAAATGGCAGCTCTCTTTCTCCTGGACAAACTCTGGCTGCGGTTGACCTGGAGGTTCAGATACTCCAGCGACTCTTTGCTGAGTGGAATCAAGGTTACAGGCATGATTAGTCTAACTAATGCACAGGTTCCCATCCAGCTTTCTGGAAGATAATCTCGAAGTGCATGATCACCACAATACCACCAGACATCTGCTCGGGCCGTACGCTGGTCACTTACCATAGCCTGATGGATGCCTCTCTCTCCTGCGGTGACATTGATAGTGGTCTGGCAATGCTTCAAAGTCCCTATGCGACTGGAACCTTGCGAACTGAGTAAGCAAGTATAGTTACCTCTGTAATATGTAAAAATCGGCGGGCGTTGTGAGGGAATCACCGGGAACAGTAGAGCAAAAGCATTACACTTGCGACTATTAGGAGTCCTAAACAGTTCTAACATGCAGTGGAAGCCCTCTGGTTCATTATCTGGGTTCAATGCGAAGGGGACTGTGGCTAACTGGGGCTCTGAAGTGCCACACACCAAACAATCAGGACGCTTGAGATCTTTGGCAGTGTCAACAAGCCAGTTGATCCAGCTGTTACCTCTCTTGAGACCCGTCTCAGTCTCAATGGTCTGCCTGACACTTGATATGTTTACATACTCTACCAGGGCGTCCGGCAGCATCTCCACCTCCCGGCTTGACACCTGCACATGAACCAGATAGGTCGTCCCACCTACTTCACCTACTCCCAGTTTGTAGAACCCGGTCAAGTTCACCTGTGGATTAGTTACTGACAGAGTGACTTGGTTGCATGGCTTATCCCAAACCCCCTCGTCACATTGTGCAATAGGACCTGTGAGTGAGACCATCTTATACTGTTTATGATCTCGATTTACATATGCCCGGGGATCAGTGCTGGCAAAAACATCTGACCAGATACACTTCTCTGTACATAGGTATTTATGGTTATGAGAGAATCTCCAGACCGCTCTATCCCATATTCCTACCATTCCTTTTGGGCAGCCACCTGTCCTGCAAATGTCAAAAGTGGCCACACACAGGATTCCCACAGAACAATACAGTTGGACGCTGGGTGTCATACTCACCTGCTCCTCTTCCTTCTCACTTGAACGTCTCGAACGGTTCCTGGGGGGAGACAAAACTGTTGCACCTGGTGGCGCGATTAAATGTGCCAAGTCAGACATGTGTGTTGATGTGATGTTGGTGTCGGTGTTGATTACGTGTAATTCCTTATCTCGCTGCGCCTCCCACAAGATAAATGGGAGTGCTAACATGACCGCCAGGCATGCAGCAGCAAGGCAGAGCTTGGCGGAGGTGATCTCCCCTCCTTTCATGGCTCTGGTACTCTCCTTAAGTTCCTTCATCATCATCCTGGTCGATGGGTTCTGCTGGCGGTTCTGGAGCGTGTGAGAAGTCTTTGCAACGACTTCAAATGGCCCTGTCCACCTGGGCTCAGTCCACTTCCTCTTGTGCACCTTCAACCTCACCCAATCACCAGGTTCTATCGGTGACACGTTTCCTCCTTCTGTCACTTTCTCAGCTCTATGGACCTGGTAGATGTCTAGCACAGGGCTCTCTCCCAGCTCTCTTCCAGGGCTGGGCATCGGTCTTCCTGTCAGTAGCTCATGAGGGGAGAGGAAAGTCTTCCCTCCCTTTGATGACCTCATAGACATCAGCGCCAGCGGGAGAGCTTCCAGCCAGTCGAGCTTGGTGCCATGACATATTTTAGCAATCTTTGACTTGATCGTCCGATTGGCTCTCTCGACTATACCCTGGGACTGTGGGTGATAGACTGCTCCGTGTGCATGTGTGATACCTAAATATCTTTCTACTTCTTGTAGATGTTTATTTGCAAAATGTGTGCCGTTGTCCGACCTGATCACTCTTGGAACACCATATCTTGGGATCAGTTCATTTTTCAGCCATTTCACGACCGTCTTTGCATCTTCTTTCTTGCAGGGGATTGCTTCCACCCATCGTGTGTATCTGTCGATCATCACGAGCAGGTATCTGAAGCCTCTCTTCCTGTTTTCTGCACCCATATCGGTGTAGTCAATGCAAATTTCTTTGAACGGTGCGTCTGGCACTGGGAACTCTCCTTGGGGACATTTGTATGGTCTTTTCATACTGAAGTCATTGCAGGTAGGGCATTCATGGTGATAGAGTTTCACCATCTCAGTCATGTAGGGATGCCACCAGAGGATGGAGACTTCCTGCTCCGTTCTTCTGGGATTCACATGAGAAGGACCATGTGCCTGTCTGATGAGTCCTTGACACAACTTTGCAGGTGCCACTATGCGTCCATCATGTGATCTCCAGAGACCCTCTTTCTGGCTGGCTCCCTTGTGTGCCCACTGATTGTCAATGATAGTTGCGATTGTCCCACTCAGCTGAGGGAGCATGAACTACTGCGTCCACAGACTGCAAGCAGTTAACTGTCTACCAGCAATTCACACTCACTAAATCTCAGCTGAGGACTTCTCAAGGATCTCGGCCTACATGCAGCTACCTGCATGCTGTGGTTCTCTGGTCGAAAAAGCCTCGTCTCTCTGGAACCTGTCTCATACATCCCGGGCGTCCCAGCCCCTGGGGAGATATTATTCCTCATGGTTTTCACTGGCTGAGCCGTCAGTCCGTCGGTGGATTCGCATATCCACATGATGTCATCTGTCCCTCTTTCTCTGCATCGTTCTGTCCTCTGCTCCGTATGGCATCGCAGGGGTCCTCAGGATGGCTCTCCGTCTGCTCCTCAGTCTCTCTGAGCCGGGTGATGGTGTCTGATGCTCCTGTGGGCAGCTCCTCATGGCAGGTCCTCACAGCAGGCAGTCAGCACACAATGGACGATGCTGGAGCGTCAGGTGTAGCTGTTGAAGAGAATGAGAAAACACAACACCACACAGCGGCCACTAGGCCAGTTCTATACAGAATGTGACACATGACTATGAAAAATTGTCTATATTTTAATTTCTATATTTAATAAGTATCTAATACTTTCTAGGCTTGAATTCGCAATCTTTAACTGAGTCGGAGGAACAGCTTCTCACCCCGTGTGGGAGGAATCATCTATTAAATGGCCATCCGTCGTCCAACAGAGTCTCAATTACTTATCCAATCCAATCTAACTTTATTTATCTTTACTGGTTATGATAAATGTAATTGATCCTATCTATGGCCCTTGACTAGGGCATAGAAATATTCAAATCCTACTAGGATCTGATAGCAGGCAGTCATTCGTCCAGCACCCTCTTTTCTCGTGCTTGAACCCCTAAAACAGCTTATGGGGAAAAACAAAACATTTGCACCTCGAGGTGCCATTAATGACAGGAGACGGTGAGCAGTGAGAGTCGATGTTATCGGCACACATCTTCCTATGTTGCAGTCCTAACTCTAGCTCTAATGTCTCAGTATAATACAAATATGAACATATTTACAACAATGATGCTCCTAAGCAGCAATGTGTGGAAATGGCTTCAGATCTTTTCAGAATTACCCTCATGATTAGGCAACTCTTCAGTGGCTGTTTGATTCTTCAGCCACAGATCTTCAAATATACAATGTAAAATGGTGTCATTCTCTCCGTGAGACCACTTACATGCAGGGCGCTGTGAAGTCCTTGCAATGACCTCAAACCACCCTGTTCACCTGGATTTAGTCCACTGGCTCCTGGTGGGCTCCGGTAACCTGCTCAAAGAAAAACTTTACTGTGGTTAGTTCATTTCTCAAACATTCTCCAAAACCACGCCATGAACTCTGCTATCCCCTCCCTGGGCGATAGTCTGCTCCTGCTCCTGTGAATGTGTTCTCTAGATATATTTCTTCATGTAGGTGCTTGTTTCTTAATGTGTTACGTGTTTGGTTGCAAAACTGTGTGCCGTGGTCAGACCCTAATCTCCTTTGATCACCATCTCTCAGCATCAGTTTCTTCTTTGGACAATTCACCACTGTCTTTGGATCTTCTGTCTGCATGAGCTTGATGTCCTCCAATGCAAGTTCCGGGAGTCCCGGTATGGCAGCGGCTGTCATCTGTTTGACCTCACCTGCTGCTCTCCCCTCTTAGAGGTCAGCTGCTTTATTGCCTCTGGCGACTGTGGTCTGTAAGTTATGGTGTCTCTTCATGACTGTTGCTTCTTCATGGTTCCAGGACGACTCTCGGTAGCTGCTTCAATTGGCTGAGTGATTGAGTATAAGTGTGTGTGCGTAGGTGAGTGTGTTAGTGCGAGAGTGTATGTTTCTTTTGAAATGCCAAGTGTCTTGTTTAAGCCTTTTCAATGTAGTCTAATTTCAGCTGCAGTACATTAGCGATCTCCTTCCTCCCTCCTTTTCTGAAGCAAATTCCATTTGATTCAGAAACATGAAGGTGGAGAGAACTCAACGCAGCCATCACTGGTCGTTGTCATGTTTTGTTGCCACAGCATTCAGCACCTGCAAACCTCTGTTGGTGGTTGGGGACATCCTGTTTGAAACCTCTTCTTTCAACTCTCTGTTAGTACCTGTGGAAGCAGACTTGTAGACCCCTCGTGGCGGAAGATCTTAAATGGCTCCGAAACTTATTCGGCGTGCCTTGGGGCCTGCGTCAGGGCCATTCTGCTGAGATGGCGGCTGAGGGGGCTGGGTCATATGGAAAGGCTGGGGGATGGGGCTGGGGAATCTGTGCTAAGGGTGGGGGTCTGTGAGGTGTTGATGAGGGAGGGAGAGATGTCCAGGTGGCATCCATCTCCAGTTATGTCTAATGGAACGCTCTGTTGGAGAGGGCAGTACCTCTTCTCCTAATATACCGACTATGGTGTGTAGAGCTTCTCTTATAAGGGGGTTATGGGCGTACGGGGAGGGTATTGAGATATGACTGGGTCGATGAAAGGGATGGGAACTAAACTGACAGCAAGGTACAGGAGTTGTATCTGTTGGAAGTTCGTCATTCAGGGATGCTTCTTCATTGAGGGTGTGTCTTCCTCCAGGCATCTTCTCGGACCGTTGTCATCATCCACTGCAATGCCATGTGGCAGCAGTCTTGCCCGCTCAATGGCTTCACCAGTTCTGTTGGGTTTGTCGATCGAGACGTGAACCATACTTTCCTTCTGCTCCTCTTCGTGAGCATTCTCACCAGTCAACTTCTGGCCTTCAAGCTACTGGAGTCTTGATTGAAGTTGGCTCTGGTATTTTCCAGAGAATAGGTACTGACTGGCTTCATATATTTAAGGAAATGTTCATGTAGAAAAATAAAAATATCTAAACAATTCAAAATTATTCGGGATAAATTTAAAAAGAAAATTATTATACACTATGTGTCTAAGATGCAAGTGTGGTGCGATTGGGAAAATTCAAAATTCAAATTAGTTTGGGGATAACGTTATACACTGGAATTTCACAGTCTACACATTTTACAATATTGTGTCAAAATGGGAAAAAACTGTTACTGTAAGCCAATATTGTAACAATCAACCGTCAAGAAATGGGAAAAGCTGTTATTTTAACGAAATAGTTCAACCATCACTTACCAAAATCAAAGAAACTTACTAATGGGAAAAAAGGTTATTGGTTTGATTTAAACAGACGTTACGACTTTTGTCATTCTACTGTTAACACAAGTTACAACACCAATTTAATCCAAAACAATGTAAGAAACAAAGCTAAATGGGAGGAAAAAGTTTACTCTGCGGTCCAACTTCCCCTGCAAAAGAATATTCAGATTAAAATTAGATTCATACATTTTTCTTTCAAATGTGTTCCAATATCAAAAATATTCATCTATTATTTCCAAACCGTCAATAAAATGTTTCCTTTTCAAAGGTCAATCTATTTTAAAGGTTTCTTTTATGTTTATGCGACATGCATAACATCGTCACAATGTGTGTGTGTGTGTGTGTGTGTATTGATCTTTGGACACAGTGAATGGAGCAAGGTATGTTGTCTTTGGGCAACATTTGTCCTCTATATGCTAAGTGAGTGCGTGTGTCGATGTGTGTGTGTTGGGAGGGTGGGTGGGGGGAAGAGGGAAAGTTAGGGTGGGTGGATGGGTGGGGAGAGGGGAAACAGGGCGAATATCTTACAGTATTCCAGCTTTACAGTGTCATGAAACCTCCACTTTCATCTCGGCTTCTTCATGAAGACCTTCCCCCACATCGCATAAGTAAGTGTTGGGAGTCCTTTGTCTAAAAAAACAGGCTCCATTTTTTCTCACTCTTTTCTTTACTTTTATCAGTTCAAGAATCTTAATGTATGTGGGGAGCGAGGGAGTGGGGGGAGGGAAGGAGGGCAGAGAGATCTGCATCCTGACCTCCCGCTGTGGCACAGTCCTGGTGACTCATAAAACACCCCTGCACCTTTCACCTCCAAACAAGAACAAATGGTAATACGAATGCAGAATAATAATAGTAAAATCCAAACTGTTACTTTGGTTAAACAGCAATCACAGACAATCAAAACAGTCAAGCATCAAGACATGTACAGCCTGCAGCTGTCAAAAATGGGAAAAGGACGTTATTATTACACAAAACATTTAACAAAATACTGTAGAATGGGAGAATATTTGTTACTTTAAACAAAACTGCCAATTTAGCACGTCGTATAAATAGGTGTCAGTTTCTTAACAGCTCATGAGAAATCGATTACTCGTACGTCCAACGGACGACTGTAATAATAACCACTATTTTTCCAAAAAACAGTAAACCCAAAACTATCCTTTAAAACCGACAAAAAAACAAACTCAGTTTTGAAACGGTGATGAGAAATCAATTACTCGTAAGCCTAACGGCAGTTACTGTAATAATAACCACTGTCTTTTCCCAAAAAACAGTAAACCCAACACTATTCTCTAAAACTGTCAATCAAAAAAAAAAAAAAGATAAAGAAATAAAAACTCAGTACTGAAACGGTGATGGGAAATCAATTACTCGTACGCCTAACGGCATTACTGTAATAATAACCACTATTGTTTATCAAAAATCAATAGTAAACCCAACACTATATCTTTAACACTGGCAATAGTACTCAAAGAAAAATATCTCTTAAATCCAAATTGTCAAAATGTGTTGGTGAAAACAGCAGCAGCATGTAACTCTGGTGTGTCGGATGTAATTTCCAACACCAACCACACGATGGTGCTAAAAGGTTAACCCCTTAATCCCCTTTACGAAGTATCTATTTCAGAACCTCTAGGAGGCGCTAATCCGAATCGTAATGGCGTCTTCTACTATGCTAATGTGTCTCACCCCCACTGACCTCGTGTCTTCTCAAAAAGGGAACAAGAAAAAATGTAGTTTGACCTGGCCCGTGGTGAATCTGACTCGCACTTTTTTACCCCATGTACAGTATTAAAACAAAAAATTAGCACGTTGATCTGGTCATAACAGTTCGTTAATAGCGTACTTACACGTAAGTGTATCGGGCTCGCCGGCCGTCAATCACACTATTAAATTGAGTCTACCCAACAGTTATTTAACTTTAGTTTTCTAACGCTCTGTCTAAATATTAGACTCTAGACCACGTGTCGTTCTTCACAAATGATTTCAATGTGCGCCGATGGCCGGAACTTCCCAGCTCAAGCTTACGGGCGTGCACGTCGCAAGCTCAACAAAAACCTCCGCAATGACCCATGTGACAAACAAAAGTTAAACATTCAATACGTATGCAACATAACAAACAAAGCATGCATGCACCTGTGTGCAACAAACAAACAACATATAGGACAAACTACTCCAATCCGCTGCAAAAACTTATCCCACGGGCTTATGCCCTTATCGTCGTTTTCGACGGTAAAAAAGTCAATATTTTTATCCGAGGGGCTTCACACCACTCCACACGCTAAATTTCTATTCATAAACTATGCAGATTTGATTTAACTGGTTCTGCCTTACCGTATGAGTTGCTCGCTGTTCGTCTGGAGTAGCGTGAAGTCGCCCGGTCCTGTCGAGCCACGAGGTCCAACAGTCCACGTTGGGCTCCAACTATTAACGTGCGTCAAACTGGAGGTCCCGTGCTCGCTAAAAAATGAGAATCTGAATCCGATAGATACGGTTAACAATATTTAATGGCAAGAAGTCTAAGCAGTAAATTGAAGCTACGATCGTAGGGCCGACCGGAATATTACGCCACAGACTAACAGCAAAGTAGCTGATAGGGAACTGTCTTGTAACCTTCCGACCGTCTAGAGAACGAACTCACCCTTTCCACCCGTATTTATTAGTAACGGCATTCACACCTCTCAATCCTAAGAGTTAGTTCCATTGGTCAGTTCAGCATGCTACACTCTCGTTGGCTTACGGCCAGGTCGTAAACAGGTAATGCAACGGGTCATAAAATAGCCGGGTCAAACGTCATGATCCCGCGACCAACATTACTTCCGGTCACCTATGTGAGGAAAGTTCCCTTTCAAAATAAAAGTCCCCCATGTCACTCTCCTGCTTCAAGCAACGTCACGGACTTCAACCGGCTTCCAACTCATATGTCAACATTGAAACAATAAACTAACTTTCATTCTCATGCGGCATACATATAATCATAAACACATAAACAATTATAAACATTACTTCTGCCATTGACATATACATAGAGTAGACATTACCTCCATGCTTCATAACACATCAACAATATCAATATTCTCCCTAATATTTCCTATGATAATATCTTGCTATATGTATTAATTTAAAGCACAAATGTTCCCTATGTACATGTGCAAAGTCAAAATGAACTATTACAACTTAACAGGTAATATGGTACTACAAGCTCTCTAGTGGGGTAACATGGTACTACAAGCTCTCTAGTGGGGTAACATGGTACTACAAGCGCTCTAGTGGGGTAATATGGTACGACAAGCTCTCTAGTGGGGTAACATGGTACTACAAGCTCTCTAGTGGGGTAACATGGTACTACACGCTCTCTAGTGGGGTAACATGGTACTACAAGCCCTCTAGTGGGGTAACATGGTACTACAAGCTCTCTAGTGGGGTAACATGGTACTACAAGCCCTCTAGTGGGTAATATGGTACTACAAGCTCTCTAGTGGGGTAACATGGTACTACAAGCTCTCTAGTGGGGTAATATGGTACTACAAGCTCTCTAGTGGGGTAACATGGTACTACAAGCTCTCTAGTGGGGTAACATGGTCCTACAAGCTCTCTAGTGGGGTAACATGGTACTACAAGCTCTCTAGTGGGGTAACATGGTACTACAAGCTCTCTAGTGGGGTAACATGGTACTACAAGCTCTCTAGTGGGGTAACATGGTACTACAAGCTCTCTAGTGGAGTAACATGGTACTACAAGCTCTCTCGTGGGGCAGCATGTGGGCCACTTAACTGTTGCTATGAGGACATGATGAGAAGCTGGTCACTAAAGAGTTTGTTTATTAAAGAAGGAACAGGTACAGAACACCTCGGCAGTTCATTTGGTCTAAAGTAAACTAAAAAGGATCTGCTGACGTTCTCTATTTGACTTGTGATTTAAATAATTTAACAAGAATAATCATGAGACTTGTGAGCTAATTAATGCTAATCAGGTTAGCCAGCTTGTGTCGCTAACATTAGCATCTTTGATTAGCAAACAAAAACAAAAAGCAAGCTCCATGTTTCACGTGAACTCCAGGAGATGATCAATCAATCAATCAAGGACAGAATGAGATCAAACAAGCCTGAAGTGTCAGGGTTTGTAAAGTATAATTAATGCCAGAATGACATTGCAGTCTACTCTTAAACAAGGCTGGCGTAGTAATAATATTGATTATAGTCAAAACAATCACAATAAAGTGTAAAACAGAATTAACATGGTCAGATAGTCCATTTGTGATTGTAGCTCGTTGTAAATCCGTTTCTTTATGGACTACGTTTCAGTCTGCAATGCTCCACATAGAACTCAAGTTTCTGGATTAATAGTCCTTCAGGAGACCTTCAGGAGTCCTGAGGGACCTCCATCACCTCCATCACACTAAACCATAACCAAGAGGAACCAAAGCAGTCTTTAGTGGTCGACACCTCATCACCACGAGAATAAAAAAGAACAATTGCACACGACTCTCCACAGGGTTCCTCCAGAGAGCCGGTCCTGAAGACCGGGAGATGAAGGGGTTTCTCCAGAGAGTCGAGATCTACACCCAGCGGCAGCCGGGGACCCCGATGCTGGCTCAGATCCACCAGGTGAAGCCGGGAGCTTCCTCCGGTCCCAGACCAGAGTCTCAATGAACCACAGCACTCATCCTCCTCAAAGTCCTCAGAGTCCTTCAGAGGGGGTGGGGTGTGGGGGAGGTCATACCTCGTGGAAGCAGTCGGAGGGTGGACTCCTCTCGACTCCCCTCCACCTCTCCATCAGCTTTATGGCCTCAGAAACCAGACACACCGAGGAGGTCAGGGTCACGAGGAACAGCAGGTCTGAGGAGGACCAGGACACGTCAAGCCCTGCAGATCTTTAGGACAAGTTCCTCTCGACTGGACTCACCAAAGACGCTGAGGCTCTCCGTCTGGAACACGTTCTGCAGTGGAGGAAAGTAGATGACGAGCAGCTGCCCCATGATGGAGGCCAGCACGGCATAGCAGAAGGTCCTGTTGCTGCACAGACCCAGTTCATGGACCATACAGGTCTGAGGAGGACCAGAACCAGAGATCAGGACTGATATCGAGCAGCTGATCCAATGTCCAACATGTCCGCCTGTTATTGTATTAAAGTTCAATTCATGTCCAAACAACAACGACCGAAGGATTTAAGAAACATGCCACCGGCTACCTGAAGGCCACAAGGCCACCGGCTACCTGAAGGTCACCGGCTACCTGAAGGCCACAAGGTCACCAGCTACCCCAAGGTCACCGGCTACCTGAAGGCCACAAGGTCACCGGCTACCCCAAGGTCACCGGCTACCTGAAGGCCACAAGGCCACCGGCTACCTGAAGGTCACCGGCTACCTGAAGGCCACAAGGTCACCAGCTACCCCAAGGTCACCGGCTACCTGAAGGCCACAAGGTCACCGGCTACCCCAAGGTCACCGGCTACCTGAAGGCCACAAGGCCACCGGCTACCCCAAGGTCACCGGCTACCTGAAGGCCACAAGGTAACCGGCTACCCCAAGGTCAACGGCTACCTGAAGGCCACAAGGTCACCGGCTACCCCAAGGTCACCGGCTACCTGAAGGCCACAAGGCCACCGGCTACCCCAAGGTCACCGGCTACCTGAAGGCCACAAGGTAACCGGCTACCCCAAGGTCACCGGCTACCTGAAGGCCACAAGGTCACCGGCTACCACAAGGTCACCGGCTACCTGAAGGTCACAAGGTCACCGGCTACTTGAAGGTCACAAGGTCACAGGCTACCCCAAGGGCACCGGCTACCCCAAGGTCACCGGCTACCTGAAGGCCACAAGGTCACCGGCTAACCCAAGGCCACCGGCTACCCCAAGGTCACCGGCTACCTGAAGGCCACAAGGCCACCGGCTACCCCAAGGTCACCGGCTACCTGAAGGCCACAAGGTAACCGGCTACCCCAAGGTCACCGGCTACCTGAAGGCCACAAGGTCACCGGCTACCCCAAGGCAAGGCCACCGGCTACCCCAAGGTCACCGGCTACCTGAAGGCCACAAGGTAACCGGCTACCCAAGGTCACCGGCTACCTGAAGGCCACAAGGTCACCGGCTACCACAAGGTCACCGGCTACCTGAAGGTCACAAGGTCACAGGCTACCCCAAGGGCACCGGCTACCCCAAGGTCACCGGCTACCTGAAGGCCACAAGGTCACCGGCTAACCCAAGGCCACCGGCTACCTGAAGGCCACCGGCGACCAGAAGGCCACAAGGTCACCGGCTACCCCAAGGTCACCGGCTACCTGAAGGCCACAAGGTCACCGGCTACCCCAAGGCCACCGGCTACCTGAAGGCCACCGGCGACCAGAAGGCCACAAGGTCACCGGCTACCCCAAGGTCACCGGCTACCTGAAGGCCACAAGGTCACGGCTACCTGAAGGTCACCGCTACCCAAGGCCACCAGCTACCTGAAGGTCACCGGCTACCCGAAGGTCACAAGGTCACCGGCTACCTGAAGGCCACCGGCTACCCGAAGGTCACCGGCTACCAAGGCCACCGGCTACCTGAAGGTCACAAGGTCACCGGCTACCCGAAGGTCACCGGCTACCCGAAGGTCACAAGGTCACAGGCTACCCCAAGGCCACCGGCTACCCCAGGCCACCAGCTACCTGAAGGTCACGGCTACCCGAAGGCCACAAGGCCACCGGCTACCTGAAGGCCATAAGGCCACCGGCTACCCCAAGGTCACCGGCTACCTGAAGGTCACAAGGTCACCGGCTACCTGAAGGCCACAAGGTCACCGGCTACTCCAAGGCCACCGGCTACCTGAAGGCCACAAGGCCACCGGCTATCTGAAGGCCACAAGGTCACCGGCTACCTGAAGGCCACAAGGCCACCGGCTACCTGAAGGCCACAAGGCCACCGGCTACCTGAAGGCCACAAGGTCACCGGCTACCTGAAGGTCACAAGGTCACCGGCTACTCCAAGGTCACCGGCTACCTGAATGTTACAAGGCCACCGGCTACCCCAAGGTCACCGGCTACCTGAAGGCCACAAGGCCACCGGCTACCCCAATGTCACCGGCTACCTGAAGGCCACCGGCTACCTGAAGGTCACAAGGTCACCGGCTACCTGAAGGTCACAAGGTCACAGGCTACCCCAAGGGCACCGGCTACCTGAAGGTCACGAGGTCACCGGCTACCCCAAGGGCACCGGCTACCCCAAGGTCACCGGCTACCTGAAGGTCACCGGCTACCCCAAGGCCACCGGCTACCTGAAGGCCACACGGTCACCGGCTACCTGAAGGTCACAAGGTCACCGGCTACCCCAAGGTCACCGGCTACCTGAAGGCCACAAGGCCACCGGCTACCTGAAGGCCACCGGCTACCTGAAGGTCACAAGGTCATCGGCTACCCCAAGGCACCGGCTACCTGAAGGTCACGAGGTCACCGGCTACCCCAATGGCACCGGCTACCCCAAGGTCACCGGCTACCCCAAGGTCACCGGCTACCTGAAGGTCACGGCTACCGAGCCACAAGGCCACCGGCTACCTGAAGGCCACAAGGCCACCGGCTACCCCAAGGTCACCGGCTACCTGAAGGTCACAAGGTCACCGGCTACCTGAAGGCCACAAGGCCACCGGCTACCTGAAGGCCACAAGGTCACCGGCTACTCCAAGGCCACCGGCTACCTGAAGGCCACAAGGCCACCGGCTATCTGAAGGCCACAAGGTCACCGGCTACCTGAAGGCCACAAGGCCACCGGCTACCTGAAGGCCACAAGGTCACCGGCTACCTGAAGGTCACAAGGTCACCGGCTACTCCAAGGTCACCGGCTACCTGAAGGCCACAAGGCCACCGGCTACCCCAAGGTCACCGGCTACCTGAAGGCCACAAGGCCACCGGCTACCCCAATGTCACCGGCTACCTGAAGGCCACCGGCTACCTGAAGGTCACAAGGTCACCGGCTACCTGAAGGTCACAAGGTCACAGGCTACCCCAAGGGCACCGGCTACCTGAAGGTCACGAGGTCACCGGCTACCCCAAGGGCACCGGCTACCCCAAGGTCACCGGCTACCTGAAGGTCACCGGCTACCTGAAGGTCACTGGCTACCCCAAGGCCACCGGCTACCTGAAGGCCACACGGTCACCGGCTACCTGAAGGTCACAAGGTCACCGGCTACCCCAAGGTCACCGGCTACCTGAAGGCCACAAGGCCACCGGCTACCCCAAGGTCACCGGCTACCTGAAGGCCACCGGCTACCTGAAGGTCACAAGGTCACCGGCTACCTGAAGGTCACAAGGTCACAGGCTACCCCAAGGGCACCGGCTACCTGAAGGTCACGAGGTCACGGCTACCCCAATGGCACGGCTACCCCAAGGTCACCGGCTACCCCAAGGTCACGGCTACCCAAGGCCACCGGCTACCTGAAGGCCACAAGGCCACCGGCTACCTGAAGGTCACAAGGCCACCGGCTACCCCAAGGTCACCGGCTACCTGAAGGCCACAAGGTCACCGGCTACCCCAAGGTCACCGGCTACCTGAAGGACACAAGGTCACCGGCTACCCCAAGGTCACCCGCTACCTGAAGGCCACAAGGCCACCGGCTACCCCAAGGTCACCGGCTACCCCAAGGCCACCGGCTACCTGAAGGTCACCGGCTACCCCAAGGTCACCGGCTACCCGAAGGTCACAAGGTCACCGGCTACCTGAAGGCCACCGGCTACCTGAAGGCCACCGGCTACCCGAAGGTCACCGGCTACCCGAAGGCCACCGGCTACCTGAAGGTCACAAGGTCACCGGCTACCCGAAGGTCACCGGCTACCCGAAGGTCACAAGGTCACCGGCTACCTGAAGGTCACAAGGTCACAGGCTACCCCAAGGCCACCGGCTACCCCAAGGCCACCAGCTACCTGAAGGTCACCGGCTACCCGAAGGTCACAAGGCCACCGGCGACCAGAAGGCCACAAGGTCACCGGCTACCCCAAGGTCACCGGCTACCTGAAGGCCACAAGGTCACCGGCTACCCCAAGGCCACCGGCTACCTGAAGGCCACCGGCGACCAGAAGGCCACAAGGTCACCGGCTACCCCAAGGTCACCGGCTACCTGAAGGCCACAAGGTCACCGGCTACCCCAAGGCCACCGGCTACCTGAAGGTCACCGGCTACCCCAAGGCCACCAGCTACCTGAAGGTCACCGGCTACCCGAAGGTCACAAGGTCACCGGCTACCTGAAGGCCACCGGCTACCCGAAGGTCACCGGCTACCCGAAGGCCACCGGCTACCTGAAGGTCACAAGGTCACCGGCTACCCGAAGGTCACCGGCTACCCGAAGGTCACAAGGTCACAGGCTACCCCAAGGCCACCGGCTACCCCAAGGCCACCAGCTACCTGAAGGTCACCGGCTACCCGAAGGCCACAAGGCCACCGGCTACCTGAAGGCCATAAGGCCACCGGCTACCCCAAGGTCACCGGCTACCTGAAGGTCACAAGGTCACCGGCTACCTGAAGGCCACAAGGTCACCGGCTACTCCAAGGCCACCGGCTACCTGAAGGCCACAAGGCCACCGGCTATCTGAAGGCCACAAGGTCACCGGCTACCTGAAGGCCACAAGGCCACCGGCTACCTGAAGGCCACAAGGTCACCGGCTACCTGAAGGTCACAAGGTCACCGGCTACTCCAAGGTCACCGGCTACCTGAAGGCCACAAGGCCACCGGCTACCCCAAGGTCACCGGCTACCTGAAGGCCACAAGGCCACCGGCTACCCCAATGTCACCGGCTACCTGAAGGCCACCGGCTACCTGAAGGTCACAAGGTCACCGGCTACCTGAAGGTCACAAGGTCACAGGCTACCCCAAGGGCACCGGCTACCTGAAGGTCACGAGGTCACCGGCTACCCCAAGGGCACCGGCTACCCCAAGGTCACCGGCTACCTGAAGGTCACCGGCTACCCCAAGGCCACCGGCTACCTGAAGGCCACACGGTCACCGGCTACCTGAAGGTCACAAGGTCACCGGCTACCCCAAGGTCACCGGCTACCTGAAGGCCACAAGGCCACCGGCTACCTGAAGGCCACCGGCTACCTGAAGGTCACAAGGTCACAGGCTACCCCAAGGGCACCGGCTACCTGAAGGTCACGAGGTCACCGGCTACCCCAATGGCACCGGCTACCCCAAGGTCACCGGCTACCCCAAGGTCACCGGCTACCTGAAGGTCACCGGCTACCCGAAGGCCACAAGGCCACCGGCTACCTGAAGGCCACAAGGCCACCGGCTACCCCAAGGTCACCGGCTACCTGAAGGTCACAAGGTCACCGGCTACCTGAAGGCCACAAGGCCACCGGCTACCTGAAGGCCACAAGGTCACCGGCTACTCCAAGGCCACCGGCTACCTGAAGGCCACAAGGCCACCGGCTATCTGAAGGCCACAAGGTCACCGGCTACCTGAAGGCCACAAGGTCACCGGCTACCTGAAGGTCACAAGGTCACCGGCTACTCCAAGGTCACCGGCTACCTGAAGGCCACAAGGCCACCGGCTACCCCAAGGTCACCGGCTACCTGAAGGCCACAAGGCCACCGGCTACCCCAATGTCACCGGCTACCTGAAGGCCACCGGCTACCTGAAGGTCACAAGGTCACCGGCTACCTGAAGGTCACAAGGTCACAGGCTACCCCAAGGGCACCGGCTACCTGAAGGTCACGAGGTCACCGGCTACCCCAAGGTCACCGGCTACCTGAAGGTCACCGGCTACCTGAAGGTCACCGGCTACCCCAAGGCCACCGGCTACCTGAAGGCCACACGGTCACCGGCTACCTGAAGGTCACAAGGTCACCGGCTACCCCAAGGTCACCGGCTACCTGAAGGCCACAAGGCCACCGGCTACCCCAAGGTCACCGGCTACCTGAAGGCCACCGGCTACCTGAAGGTCACAAGGTCACCGGCTACCTGAAGGTCACAAGGTCACAGGCTACCCCAAGGGCACCGGCTACCTGAAGGTCACGAGGTCACCGGCTACCCCAATGGCACCGGCTACCCCAAGGTCACCGGCTACCCCAAGGTCACCGGCTACCCCAAGGCCACCGGCTACCTGAAGGCCACAAGGCCACCGGCTACCTGAAGGTCACAAGGCCACCGGCTACCCCAAGGTCACCGGCTACCTGAAGGCCACAAGGTCACCGGCTACCCCAAGGTCACCGGCTACCTGAAGGACACAAGGTCACCGGCTACCCCAAGGTCACCCGCTACCTGAAGGCCACAAGGCCACCGGCTACCCCAAGGTCACCGGCTACCCCAAGGCCACCGGCTACCTGAAGGTCACCGGCTACCCCAAGGTCACCGGCTACCCGAAGGTCACAAGGTCACCGGCTACCTGAAGGCCACCGGCTACCTGAAGGCCACCGGCTACCCGAAGGTCACCGGCTACCCGAAGGCCACCGGCTACCTGAAGGTCACAAGGTCACCGGCTACCCGAAGGTCACCGGCTACCCGAAGGTCACAAGGTCACCGGCTACCTGAAGGTCACAAGGTCACAGGCTACCCCAAGGCCACCGGCTACCCCAAGGCCACCAGCTACCTGAAGGTCACCGGCTACCCGAAGGTCACAAGGTCACCGGCTACCTGAAGGCCACCGGCTACCTGAAGGCCACCGGCTACCCGAAGGTCACCGGCTACCCGAAGGTCACCGGCTACCCGAAGGCCACAAGGCCACCGGCTACCTGAAGGCCACAAGGCCACCGGCTACTCCAAGGTCACCGGCTACCTGAAGGTCACAAGGTCACCGGCTACCTGAAGGCCACAAGGTCACCGGCTACTCCAAGGCCACCGGCTACCTGAAGGCCACAAGGTCACCGGCTACCTGAAGGTCACAAGGTCACCGGCTACTCCAAGGTCACCGGCTACCTGAAAGCCACAAGGCCACCGGCTACCCCAAGGTCACCGGCTACCTGAAGGCCACAAGGCCACCGGCTACCCCAATGTCACCGGCTACCTGAAGGCCACCGGCTACCTGAAGGTCACAAGGTCACCGGCTACCTGAAGGTCACAGGCTACCCCAAGGGCACCGGCTACCTGAAGGTCACGAGGTCACCGGCTACCCCAAGGGCACCGGCTACCCCAAGGTCACCGGCTACCTGAAGGTCACCGGCTACCCCAAGGTCACCGGCTACCCCAAGGCCACCGGCTACCTGAAGGCCACCGGCTACCTGAAGGTCACAAGGTCACCGGCTACCCCAAGGTCACCGGCTACCTGAAGGCCACAAGGCCACCGGCTACCCCAAGGTCACCGGCTACCTGAAGGCCACCGGCTACCTGAAGGCCACCGGCTACCTGAAGGTCACAAGGTCACCGGCTACCTGAAGGTCACAAGGTCACAGGCTACCCCAAGGGCACCGGCTACCTGAAGGTCACGAGGTCACCGGCTACCCCAATGGCACCGGCTACCCCAAGGTCACCAGCTACCCCAAGGTCACCGGCTACCTGAAGGTCACAAGGTCACCGGCTACCCCAAGGTCACCGGCTACACCAAGGCCACCGGCTACCTGAAGGTCACAAGGCCACCGGCTACCCCAAGGTCACCGGCTACCTGAAGGCCACAAGGTCACCGGCTACCCCAAGGTCACCGGCTACCTGAAGGACACAAGGTCACCGGCTACCCCAAGGTCACCCGCTACCTGAAGGCCACAAGGCCACCGGCTACCCCAAGGTCACCGGCTACCTGAAGGCCACTGGCTACCTGAAGGTCATAAGGTCACCGGCTACCTGAAGGTCACAAGGTCACAGGCTACCCCAAGGGCACCGGCTACCCCAAGGTCACCGGCTACCCCAAGGTCACCGGCTACCTGAAGGTCACAAGGCCACCGGCTACCTGAAGGCCACATGGTCACCGGCTACCCCAAGGTCACCGGCTACCTGAAGGTCACAAGGTCACCGGCTACCTGAAGGTCACAAGGCCACCGGCTACCTGAAGGCCACAAGGTCACCGGCTACCTGAAGGTCACAAGGCCACCGGCTACCTGAAGGCCACCGGCTACCTGAAGGCCACAAGGTCACCGGCTACCCCAAGGCCACCGGCTACCTGAAGCTCACCAGCTACCTGAAGGTCACCGGCTACCCCAAGGCCACCAGCTACCTGAAGGTCACTGGCTACCCGAAGGTCACAAGGTCACCGGCTACCTGAAGGCCACCGGCTACCCGAAGGCCACCGGCTACCTGAAGGTCACAAGGTCACCGGCTACCTGAAGGCCACCGGCTACCCGAAGGTCACCGGCTACCCGAAGGTCACAAGGTCACCGGTTACCCGAAGGTCACAAGGTCACCGGCTACCTGAAGGCCACAAGGTCACCGGCTACCCCAAGGTCACCGGCTACCTGAAGGCCACAAGGTCACCGGCTACCCCAAGGTCACCGGCTACCTGAAGGCCACAAGGTCACCGGCTACCACAAGGTCACCGGCTACCCCAAGGTCACCGGCTACCTGAAGGCCACAAGGCCACCGGCTACCCCAAGGTCACCGGCTACCTGAAGGCCACCGGCTACCTGAAGGTCACAAGGTCACCGGCTACCTGAAGGTCACAAGGTCACAGGCTACCCCAAGGTCACCGGCTACCCCAAGGCCACCGGCTACCTGAAGGCCACCGGCTACCTGAAGGTCACAAGGTCACCGGCTACCCCAAGGTCACCGGCTACCTGAAGGCCACAAGGCCACCGGCTACCCCAAGGTCACCGGCTACCTGAAGGCCACTGGCTACCTGAAGGTCACAAGGTCACCGGCTACCTGAAGGTCACAAGGTCACAGGCTACCCCAAGGGCACCGGCTACCTGAAGGTCACGAGGTCACCGGCTACCCCAATGGCACCGGCTACCCCAAGGTCACCGGCTACCTGAAGGTCACAAGGTCACCGGCTACCCCAAGGTCTCCGGCTACACCAAGGCCACCGGCTACCTGAAGGTCACAAGGCCACCGGCTACCCCAAGGTCACCGGCTACCTGAAGGCCACAAGGTCACCGGCTACCCCAAGGTCACCAGCTACCTGAAGGACACAAGGTCACCGGCTACCCCAAGGTCACCCGCTACCTGAAGGCCACAAGGCCACCGGCTACCCCAAGGTCACCGGCTACCTGAAGGCCACTGGCTACCTGAAGGTCATAAGGTCACCGGCTACCTGCAGGTCACAAGGTCACAGGCTACCCCAAGGGCACCGGCTACCCCAAGGTCACCGGCTACCTGAAGGTCACAAGGTCACCGGCTACCTGAAGGTCACAAGGCCACCGGCTACCTGAAGGCCACAAGGTCACCGGCTACCTGAAGGTCACAAGGCCACCGGCTACCTGAAGGCCACCGGCTACATGAAGGCCACAAGGTCACCGGCTACCCCAAGGCCACCGGCTACCTGAAGCTCACCAGCTACCTGAAGGTCACCGGCTACCCCAAGGCCACCAGCTACCTGAAGGTCACCGGCTACCCGAAGGTCACAAGGTCACCGGCTACCTGAAGGCCACCGGCTACCCGAAGGTCACCGGCTACCCGAAGGCCACCGGCTACCTGAAGGTCACAAGGTCACCGGCTACCTGAAGGCCACCGGCTACCCGAAGGTCACTGGCTACCCGAAGGTCACAAGGTCACCGGCTATCTGAAGGCCACAAGGTCACCGGCTACCCCAAGGTCACCGGCTACCTGAAGGCCACAAGGTCACCGGCTACCCCAAGGTCACCGGCTACCTGAAGGCCACAAGGTCACCGGCTACCACAAGGTCACCGGCTACCCCAAGGTCACCGGCTACCTGAAGGCCACAAGGCCACCGGCTACCCCAAGGTCACCGGCTACCTGAAGGCCACCGGCTACCTGAAGGTCACAAGGTCACCGGCTACCTGAAGGTCACAAGGTCACAGGCTACCCCAAGGGCACCGGCTACCCCAAGGTCACCAGCTACCTGAAGGCCACAAGGTCACCGGCTACCCCAAGGCCACCGGCTACCTGAAGGCCACCGGCGACCAGAAGGCCACAAGGTCACCGGCTACCCCAAGGTCACCAGCTACCTGAAGGCCACAAGGTCACCGGCTACCCCAAGGTCACCGGCTACCCCAAGGTCACCCGCTACCTGAAGGCCACCGGCTACCCCAAGGTCACCGGCTACCTGAAGGCCACCGGCTACCTGAAGGTCATAAGGTCACCGGCTACCTGAAGGCCACAAGGCCACCGGCTACCCCAAGGTCACCGGCTACCTGAAGGCCACAAGGCCACCGGCTACCCCAATGTCACCGGCTACCTGAAGGCCACCGGCTACCTGAAGGTCACAAGGTCACCGGCTACCTGAAGGTCACAAGGTCACAGGCTACCCCAAGGGCACCGGCTACCTGAAGGGCACGAGGTCACCGGCTACCCCAAGGGCACCGGCTACCCCAAGGTCACCGGGTACCTGAAGGTCACCGGCTACCCCAAGGTCACCGGCTACCCCAAGGCCACCGGCTACCTGAAGGCCACAAGGTCACCGGCTACCTGAAGGTCACAAGGTCACCAGCTACCCCAAGGTCACCGGCTACCTGAAGGCCACAAGGCCACCGGCTACCCCAAGGTCACCGGCTACCTGAAGGCCACAAGGCCACCGGCTACCTGAAGGCCACCGGCTACCTGAAGGTCACAAGGTCACCGGCTACCTGAAGGTCACAAGGTCACAGGCTACCCCAGGGGCACCGGCTACCTGAAGGTCACGAGGTCACCGGCTACCCCAATGGCACCGGCTACCCCAAGGTCACCGGCTACCTGAAGGTCACAAGGTCACCGGCTACCCCAAGGCCACCGGCTACCTGAAGGTCACAAGGCCACCGACTACCCCAAGGTCACCCGCTACCTGAAGGCCACCAGGTCACCGGCTACCCCAAGGTCACCGGCTAACCCAAGGTCACCCGCTACCTGAAGGCCACCGGCTACCCCAAGGTCACCGGCTACCTGAAGGCCACCGGCTACCTGAAGGTCATAAGGTCACCGGCTACCTGAAGGTCACAAGGTCACATGCTACCCCAAGGGCACCGGCTACCCCAAGGTCACCGGCTACCTGAAGGTCACAAGGCCACCGGCTACCTGAAGGCCACAAGGTCACCGGCTACCCCAAGGTCACCGGCTACCTGAAGGTCACCGGCTACCTGAAGGTCACAAGCCCACCGGCTACCTGAAGGCCACAAGGTCACCGGCTACCTGAAGGTCACAAGGCCACCGGCTACCTGAAGGCCACAAGGTCACCGGCTACCCCAAGGCCACCGGCTACCTGAAGCTCACCAGCTACCTGAAGGTCACCGGCTACCCCAAGGCCACCAGCTACCTGAAGGTCACCGGCTACCCGAAGGTCACAAGGTCACCGGCTACCTGAAGGCCACCGGCTACCCGAAGGTCACCGGCTACCCGAAGGCCACCGGCTACCTGAAGGTCACAAGGTCACCGGCTACTCGAAGGTCACCGGCTACCCGAAGGTCACAAGGTCACCAGTTACCCGAAGGTCACAAGGTCACCGGCTACCTGAAGGCCACAAGGTCACCGGCTACCCGAAGGCCACCGGCTACCCGAAGGTCACTGGCTACCCCAAGGTCACCGGCTACCTGAAGGCCACCGGCTACCTGAAGGTCACAAGGTCACAGGCTACCCCAAGGGCACCGGCTACCCCAAGGGCACCAGCTACCCCAAGGTCACCGGCTACCCCAAGGTCACCGGCTACCCCAAGGCCACCGGCTACCCCAAGGTCACCGGCTACCTGAAGGTCACCGGCTACCCGAAGGTCACAAGGTCACCGGCTACCTGAAGGTCACCGGCTACCCCAAGGCCACCAGCTACCTGAAGGTCACCGGCTACCCGAAGGTCACAAGGTCACCGGCTACCCGAAGGCCACCGGCTACCTGAAGGTCACAAGGTCACCGGCTACCCGAAGGTCACAAGGTCACCGGCTACCCGAAGGTCACAAGGTCACCGGCTACCTGAAGGCCACCGGCTACCCGAAGGTCACCGGCTACCCGAAGGCCACAAGGCGACTGGCTACCCCAAGGTCACCGGCTACCTGAAGGCCACCGGCTACCTGAAGGCCACAAGGTCACCGGCTACTCCAAGGCCACCGGCTACCTGAAGGCCACAAGGCCACCGGCTACCTGAAGGCCACAAGGTGGTCAGCTCCCGGCTACTCGAAGGCTACCTGTGAGCGCGAGCTGAGAGCGTTGAACATGTCGAAGAAGACGAAGCAGGTGAAGGTCATGGTGGTGTCTCGGGGCGTGATCACGTTGTCCTGCAGCTGGACCAACAAGCACAACAGTCACTGTTACTGCGTCGTGTTTCATTCCTCATTTGTCCTCTGGAAACAGGAAGTGACCAGGAAGTGACGCACCTCCCTCCAGAAGACGAACAGCGTCCCACAGACGATGACCGTGGCCGACACCAGCACCTTGCCCAGCAGGCCGCGGGTGATGATGCTGTCCCTGACGTTACGCGGCGGCTGCCTGATGACGTCACGGTCCACCGGCTCTACGCCCAGACTGACAGACACGAGTCACAACACGAGCGCCTGGCTCCACTCGGCAAGCCAGTTGGACATTTGATTGATTATCATATTGATTGAGTGTTATTGGCTCCAGAACTTCTCTGTAAAGGTTGTGGTTGTGAAACCTTTTAATCAGGAACATATCACGTCATTAAGGAGCTCAATGA
>NC_079409.1:1645559-1723256 GCF_029220125.1 Pseudoliparis swirei
ATAAGGCCCCCCAAACCGAGGCTCCCCAGGCCTTTTGACCCATCTACCCCCAGACCCATTTGTATAAACCCCCCAGAACACCTGGGGGTTTCCCAAACCCACACAACAACAACACAACACACAAACAACACACCCACACACAAACACACCCCAAACACAACACAACACACAAACAGGGGTCCCAACTGGTTCCCTTCACCCCTGGGTTTCCAAGACACTTTTGTTGAAGAAGGAAAAATAAATCAAATTTTTCGGGGAACAAAAAAACCGACGGGAGGATTTTGGGATTCAAATGCCTGGTTCAGGAACCCGCCGTAGATAAAGGCATTGATAAAAATAATGTCCCCAAATGTGTTCCTTATCCACCCCGGTTAAGGGTGTTCCACGGGTCCAAGTCTCACCATTAAAACAGGGTTCGCCTGGAGGTAGAGGAGGCAACAAAGGCTGGTCAAGACAGGACAATGGCACTCTGGGAATTCAAATGAAGACCGGGTGGATTGTTGTTGAGGAGCCCAAAGCCTATCAAAGGGGCCGGAGGTGAGACTCAAGTGAAAATCAAATGCTGGATTCAAGGTTCCGCCTGTAGACAATGGTCTTGACATGAAATGTGATTTGTTTGAGGCCCAAAGCTGACCCAGTCTAAAAGGATATAAGGGGACCCAAAGTCCCGAGACAGGAGGAAAAAGTTTTTATGTGGGAAAAGGGCTCCAGGACCTCTAGGAAAGAACCCCAAAACCCCCAAAGAGGGGGACAATCCTAAAAGGGGGAAAGGGCCGGGTTAAAGGGAGGGGGGGTGGTTTTTTTAAAGGGGGGAGGTCCGGAAAAAAGGGGGGGGGTTTTTTTTTTTAAAGGCTGAAAAGGGAAACAATAATTGCTTTTTTATTTTTTTCCCTTTTTTGAATAAAATACTTGGCTGCCTTGCAGTCTTAAACTTTACATTCGGTTCGTGGACCTACTTTTTTGTGAGTCCTATTTCTTCACCCGTCAACCCGCCCGAGGAGCCCCAAAAGGAGCCCCAGGGGAAACCCCCGCCCCCCCGAGGTGAGTCTGAGCGACATCTGCAGCTACACCCACTGATCTACGTCACCAGGACACATACTGATTCCTCACACACTGGTAACTGACATTTTGTACTAAAGAGATATCGCTGCAGCTGGTAGACCTCCGGCTCTCGGCCGAGCCGTGGTTGGCCCCGGGACCAAGAGAGGACTCATAACACTTGAGTCCTCGTCGCGGAGTTTGTCCTAAGAATAAGAATATTAATAAGTGCCCCCCAGCCGCTCCCTAGTAACCTCGAGCGTTTTTGGGGAGGAGACTAGATAATTGAATACCCAGCATTTCTCTCCGCGGAGATCGATCTGACATCACCCGGGTGCGCGTGCCGAGAATAACAGCTACCACTGTCTATGTGCACGCGTCATTCATCAGGCCCGAACGATCGCGGAATCATATAGAGGAGTTACTGATCTCCGCCTCCTCCCCCCTTAACTCGGTCTTCCCCCTCGCTCGAGTTTCCCTTCCCCTCGAAGCGTCGGCGCGGAGACCGTGACCGGGCCGTTCGTCAGAAGAGAGGCGGGCATCGTGAGGGTGGCCCCGCGTCCTCTCCAGTGCGACAGGTTAGCAGACGCGGTGACGGGGCCCCTTGGCCCGCCGACGGGCTCTTCGACAGTTATCTACAGGTCTGTCATTAGAGCACGATTATTTCCCTCAATAAAGTACCGGTGTGACCCGGGCTCGCACCTAAAACCCTTTCCCCCCTCCTCCATCTCCCTCTCCCGTCTCGTTCCCGTTCCCCCCCTCCCGCTCCTCTCCTCCCCGGTTTCCCTACACAGAAGACTGCTGCGTCCCCTTTCTTTCCGTCTCTCCCCCGAGGCGACAGAATTCGGTTCACGTCGTCTCTCTTTAACATGGCCCCCGAACAGGGACCTGAGAGGTAGATAGGCTTGTGTATCATACCTTAATTAATCAATCGCGGTTAATTAAAGGGAAAATAACGATTATTTGAAATCTTATTTTAACTTCAACACAAAGGGATTCTTCTCTCTCAGGTTAAAACACACGAACCCCCCCCGACGAAAACTGTATGAAACCAGTGAAAACGAACTGAATTGATTTATTTACTGAGCCAGAGAAGGAAACCCGGTGATTTCGGGAGCATTCGGACTAACTGTATTTTTCCCCCCGGCCCCAAACACCCATTATTTTCCTCTGCCCTACTCACCGAGGCACTCCACCTGTTTATGGGGGCAATCGAAGCCCGTAATCTGGCCGCCCTTTTTCCTGGAAAAGGAACCGTCCATTAACGCGGTACCGATCGATTTTCAGCGTTTTGGTATTTCCCGGAGGAGGAAATTTTAAAACTAGAAGTACTTCACGGGGGCGTTTTAAAGGCAGTTAGCATAAAGTAAATAAATCAGTGCGCAATAGGTTGAAGATTTACCTAGCTCGTTGGAATAACCCGCTTGGGGGGCGTAAATTTCACGCTCGTCTCCGTCTAAAACCCAGCTTAACCCTAAAAATGCGTTATTGGCACACAGAAAGGCCGAGCTGAGCTGATCCCTTGGTGGATAAAGGCAGGAACTGAAGGGACGAAAAAGGCACAAAACTCTCCTAGTACTTGTAATTAATGGGTTTAATTAAAAAACTTTAAACACAACCGATGAGTTAGGCTCCCGCTCGGAGATACCCTCGCTAGGCATGTGTGTTTAAATAACTAACCTGAATGAACAGAGTGAGCGTATCACCATTTATTCCGACTGCGTGTGTGGGTGTGATTGGATATAGTGACGCCGTTCTAACCAGACTGCGGCTGTAACAATTACTAAACACTAGGGTCGAAACCCTTCGGGGATTTCCCTCAAACATATTCAAGAGGTGGGGCGTGGGATCACAGCCTTTTTATTTGGAAGAGGTGCGCGGTTAGCGGAGGCTGAGAGGAGAAAGGGCCGAACATCGTCACCACGGCTGGAAGTGACGTCCACTCCCCCAGGGGACCGCCGAACTGGCTCCCTCTTCCTTATTGTGCATATTGATGTGCAGGGTGGCGGAATAATATTGTAATAACGGCAGTGTTGTTTTGACCATCTATGATAAATCTGGCAGTGTTGGATAAACAATCCTTGTGTTCCCCAGGACATGTGGAAATAAATATCTGACTAAATCCCGATAGGAGGCTGCAGTGTGTTACATTTGCTTGAAAGGCTTTGTTCATTGTTTCCTTTCCCAAAAAAAAGGGCCCCCTTTTTCAAAAATTCCATCCAAATGGTCTTTCCTCCCGATTACACCAAAATTTTTTTGGGGGAGTTTATTAAACACCAGTTTTTAAAATTAAAAGAAAATATACCAAAAATTTTTAGAATTTGTTTTTTGATTGATTTTTTGTTTTTTGTTTTCTTTTTTTGATTTTTAATTTTTTTTTTTTGACTTTATTTGATTATTGAGTTTAATTTGATTTTATTTTTATGAGGTTATTGTTTTAACACGAAAATAAATTTTTAAAAATAAAGATGTCCCCCAAAACCCAAAGGGCATAAAAGACAACCAAAACCTTTTGATTTGTTAAACATTTCCCCGGATGATACTTAAACCCCTGGGACTAGAAGAAACCACACCAAAAAGAGGGAGAGGGGAGTTTTTACCAGGGATCAAAATAACCCCCGCCCACGGGGAACAAATTTTAGAGCCCAACCCCATAATTACAGGGACCGGGGGGACTTCATGGAAAAAACCCCCCCCAAAAAAACCCCGGACAGATGAATGACTAGGACCAATGAAATTAGAGCAGCCACTGGAGGCAAGGTCACTCCCTCCTCCAGAAAGGGGGGAAAGAAAAACCCCCCTGCATGTTGGTGAACCCCCAAGCTAACCTCCATCATGATAGGGGGTTCTTTAAAAACCGACAATGACAGGGGACCGCATGCAAGCAGTTCGAAAGAGCTGAGGAGGAACCGGCCCCCTTTCAAAATCAGTGGTGACCACTAAGAACAACCCACTCATTTTGTCCCAAAACCCCCTTTTTACCACGACAAGGGGCAATCTACCCCAATCATCCTTTGGCGAACTGCCATTTTTTCTACACCCAAAACAGCGTGGCAACCCAAAACCCCAAATGCCCCCTTGGGCGCCACTGAACTACCAAACACTCTAAGGGCTTTCACTCATTGGGAAAAACAGGGGATTTAACAACGCCTTAAGGACGGACAGGTACCAAATGGGGGCCCCCCAGATCGCCCTTTCCCAAACCCCACCCCATCCCGCCAGGGGGGACCCGCCCCCCAAACCCGAGCGTTACTGGCGGATTTTTGGGGCCCCCTTTTGGGCCCTTTAAAGGGGTAAAAGCCTCAGAAACCCCCCTAGGGGGGCCCTTTTGCCCAAAACCCCAAAAAACCCCGCCCGGGCCTGGGTGTTGGGGAACCAGGCCGGCCTTCCCCTGTGACATTTTTATCAAAACCTTTAAAAAAAATTTTTAAAGAAGAGTTTGGGGGAGGCCAAAAGATGATTCCTCCCGGGGTAAAACCCCCCGCTCATTAAAGATAATTCCCCAAATTTAAATCTTTTAAATAAAAATTTTTAAAAAATTTTTATAGAAATTCAATTCTTTGACCGGATGGCTTTATTAGGGGACCCCCCCAGCTTCCTATTTGAAGGCCCCAGCTAAAAAGGGGTCCCAAAGTAATCATGAGGAAGACATGAAAAAGAGTCCTACCCCAGAACCCAAGACCCACTAGCCAAGACTAAGCCCTTTTAACGTGGTGAATGGGAACAAACCCTGCCTCCCGCCCTCAACTCCCAGAGACAAAGGCCAGGACCGGAAAACCCGTGCCCTGATCCACCCAAAAACCCGGAGGCCCCCCAGCTTTGGCCCACTCTAGCGCCCATCTCCGGGGCAATCATCCAGAAACCCCATGCTAGGAGGTTGAACCCCGACAGGCTCCTGCCCGGGAAACCCAAACCAGGAAGGAAAAAGGACCCCCTTTTAGCGAACCAAACTCTAATCCTGTCCACCCCAACCCTTGGCCCCATGGTCCCCGTGGAAAGGACCAAATTCCCAGGCCCCCAGGCCAACACAGGAACAGGCCCCCCGACCATGGAAGGATTCATACCATGGGGTGTGGTACAACGGGCATGAAGAGATGAAGCGAAGAACCCCCAAAAACCCAGGCGGACCAGCGAGCAGAAAACCCCCGCCCGGGGGAAACCCCCCCGGGTTGGCGGCCCCAAAGGCAGACCCCACCCAAAAGTGAGTTTGTACTGCCCAACCCACACGGGGGTCGGGTTTGCACCCCAACATACCCCAAGGTTAAAGTCCCGACCCGACGAAAAGGGGTGAGGGGACTCCATTCTTCACCGGTCAAAGATGGTTCCCAATTCTCCATCCCCGACTTTTCAGATAATGAGACAACAACAACATCAGACTTACCCCTAAGACAACCAACATCGTTTTTCCCAGAGAACCCCCAAAAACCCCCGGGAGGTTCCACCAAAAAAACCCCCGATCCGGACCCAAAATTCCAGGGGCCCCGACCGAGCCCCCTATCAGGCCATGAGCAAGGAGGAAAAGGACATTAAAGCAAGGACTGGGGGGAAAACCCCCAAAAAGAACCACCCATCTTAGAGATGTTGAGGAATATTAGACAAAAAATTTAAAAAGTTTTAAAGGGGGAAAAAGAGTGAAAGGGAAAACCTGCCCAGCCCCACATGTTAAGGCAAAACCCTTGTTAGGGCAAACAAAAAGTTGAAAATTGAGGGCCTAGGGGTTCAAGGCCAAAAAACCTTAAAATACCAAGGAAAAAAAAAAGGAGGTAATCAGAAGACCCGAAGGACCAAGCAACCTTCCCAAAGAGAGAATACTAACGAGGGAAATTCGGGTTCAAAAAAGATCGGGGGCCCACACATTCCATTCAAGGGGAAAAACCCCGACAACCCCAAAAAGATTAAACCAGATCAAAAAGAGTTAACAAACCATCCAGGAGCTAGAACAGCTGGGAAAAACCTGCAGCCCCCCAATCTCCCCTGATGGGGTTCCCAAAAAAACCAATCATTAGTCCAAACCCATGAGCTAAACAACGAACCCGGCCCCCATTTAATTAATCCTTCCCCATTTGAATTCTCCCCAAAATACAAAACCCGCTTGGATTTTAAACAATGGATTTTTCGAAACCCCTTTGCAGTCACAGCAAACTGTTTTTCCTGGGGGTGGTTTCCCGGGGTGAAGGGGTTGCACCACTTTTCACCTATAAAGCCTTTTTGGGAAAGGCCCCTTAGCAGCTAAGAAGAACAACACTTTTTCCAAATTGTAACTGACAGTGATTACTGTTACAAACACTCGTTGGAGTACTGGAAACAAAGAGATTTTACCAATGTTGGGGCCACTTCCCCTGCACATTTGTGGGGCAATCCGAAATAACTTTCTATGTACCTAGATTGGAATCATGTTAATAGTCACACCGGGTTGGATTACGATCAGGGTAATAGACAGGGTTTAAACCCAATAGCACGACTAAAGGGGGCCAAACTCTCCTGAAATTTCCACCCGGGGTGAAGGGAGAAAAAATTTACTAGGGCCCCCGGCGATGCCTATCAGGTGGTCACTGAAGTGCAAAGGATAGGGATGTGGGTATAAAAATTCTAAAGGTTCTGAAAATGAGGATCCCTGTCTGCACACACAACACAGGTCAGATCACGATTCACAATGTCCCTTAAAATTTAAAAACTACCCGTGGATTAAGAATTTTAACGAAATCCAAAAATAAATTTTGGAAGGCAAGTCCTTTCCCTCAATCCGAACTTGTTACATGGTGACCTGACCAACCCAACACAAGCCATGGGCCAGCTGCCGGGGCAAATTTGGGAACCCTAGAAACCCGAAATTGTTTAAAAGGGAAACCCCCCGTGGGACCAGAGGGTTCCCGTCCCCGATTTTTATGGGCCCTCTTTAATTTGGCCTAAAACGAAGGGGTTTTGTTTGTAACACCAATAAAAACTTTGTGGGAAAATTTTCGGGGCCTACTTTTATACTTTTTTTTTAGTTTTGAGTTTTTTCCTCCCAGGAATTTCGGTGGGGAAAAATTTGAAACCCGTTCTATTAGGTGATAGGTTCCAAAGGCGCGAAAAAGGTTTGTTCCCTTAGCCCGATACATACCAAAATTTTGAAGGGGGTTTTAGCATAAAAAACCATTATCATATGTTGTTGTTAAAAAATTTATCTTAGCAAAATTTAAATTAAAGGGGGACCGGGAATGGCCCGGGGACCGGGTGTCTCCAAGGTGAATTTCACCCGGTACTTCGGTGGGCCCCCCACAGATGTTCCTTTTGAACAGGGCGAAGGGAAAGAAGGTTTAGGGGGAATTTTTTTAAACAGGGTCTCCTATAAGGAAAACAACAATTTTTTTTAAAGGTTTTTAAAACTTTTTCGAACTGCTGCGACTGAATGTTATTTTTGTTTTTTTTTAATTTTAATTTTTTAATTAATTAAATTTTAAATAATTTTTTTTTAATTTTAATTTATTTTTTTTTTTATACCTTTATGAATTCTTTTGCCCGTTTCCTTTTTCTTTTTTTTGTTTTCTAATACCCTTTTGGGGGTTTTTTTTTAACCTCATTCCCCAATTTTTTTTTTTGTTTAGTTTTTCCTCCCCAGAAGGTTTAATGAATTTCAGTAAATCATTGTGCTCGCGGCTATCTAATAGAGAGCCCTGAAATTGAATCCGACAGAACATTTTTCCAAACCGGCCAAAAAGGGGTGCGTTTTGTTTAATTTTAATTTTTTAAATTTTTTTTTTAAAAAAATTTTAAATTTTAAAAAATTTTTTTTTTTTTTTTTTTTTTTTTTTTTTTTTAAAAAAAAAAAAAAAAAAAAAAAAAAAAAATCCCCCAGGCTTTTTTAAACCTTTTTTTTTTTTCCTCCTTGGGCAAAAAAGCCCAAAGGGGCCCCGAACCCGTGGGCCCCCCCTACCAGGAACCCGGCAAAAAGGGGAGGGAGGCCCGAAAGGGGTTTTCCCAGCAGGTATGGGGCCCCCTTCCAATTACTGGGGGGCCCGAGGGTTTTACAACCAAGGGTCCCAACCCAAAAAAACGACAAAAAATTTTGGGGGGGGGCCCCTTCCCACCCCCATTGTTTTTCTTACAGGGCAGGACCGGGGCAGGACGCCACCCGGTGCTGACCTTTCGAACTGAACTGTTCGACTCTGGGGGACCAATTGTACTGGTGCGTACAGAGGGTTCTCGGCGAACTCAATTGCACCCGGTGCAGAGGGTTCGATGAAGAAGACCCGCTGTACATTGCACAGCGGGTCAGGTGACAGTTTGTCTACTGAACGGAATATTGGACTTTGATGGATAATCAGAACTCATAGACATTTAGCGAGTCCTGATTTCTGGACCATGTGGAACTATATGGGTGACAACGATGCGGAAGAGATATTACCCTGGGACAATGGAGGGGTACCAAGGTGATTGAGCGTGAGTAACATGGGAAAAAGGAAAAAAAAAATATGTGATATGACTTGTATTGAGGTATTCATTTTATGTTACTGATTTCAAGGTTTTCAATAACAGTTTATGTTGTATTGTTTTTTATGTACATATAGGGTTTTGTTTGGGATATGATCTAGGTTTTGATGTTAAGTATCGTGGCTAATCCGAGAGGGTGTGGAGAGTAGTCGGGTTAATACAGAATAACTGATAATAAAAGGGGCTTGGTTTATCAAAATTCACAAGAGAAAGAAATACGTGTTATCAGAAGCGACGTAACGCGCTAATTTTCTGGGATGAAGAGCAAGACCGAGACGGATGGCACCTCTTGGGAGATTCAAATGCCTGATTCATGTGTTTTAACCTGCCTGTAGATCAATGGTCATTGATAGGATAATGTGATATATGTCTCCAATGTGTCTTTATCCTGACCCCGGGTTAGAGGGTGTTGGGCGGTCACTGGCTCCGGAGAGTCTCTCACCAGTCTGAAAGGATCAGAGAGTGCCTGAGAGGTCAGAGGAGGTGCATTTACAACAGGCTGGTCAAGACAGGACAATGGCATCTCTGGTGATATTCAAATGAAGACCTGGTGGATTGTGTGTTGAGGAGCCCAAAGCCTGATCAAAGGGGCCAGAGAGGATGAGACTCCGGAAGTGAATAATCAAATGCATGGATTCATATGTGTTGGCCTGCCTGTAGATCAATGGTCATTGACATGATAATGTGATATATGTCTCTGTCACTGGCTCCGTAAAGTCTGACCCAGTCTGAAAGGATATAGAGGGGGGACCCAAAGTACCCAGAGACAGGAGGGGACAACGTCCCCCTTGATGTGGGACAGAGAGTCTCTCCAGAACCTCTCAGGAAGAGAGGGGGGGGGGGATGAATCCCCCATCAACACCCCAAAGAGGGGGACGGATATCCGGGAAAAGTGGGAGGAGCCGAGGGTATAAAGATGACAGACAGGCTGAAGAAAGTTTTTGTGGTTTTTTTAAGTTCTGGTGACTTTTGTGTCAGACTCCCGAGAGGGAAATCATTAATAATTGTACTTTGTTTATTTCTTTCTTCCCTTTTTGAATAAAATACTTGGCTGCCTTGCGGTCTTAAAACTTTACATTCGGTTCGTGGACCTACTTTTTTGTGAGTCCTATTTCTTCACCCGTCAACCCGCCCGAGGAGACCCAACAGGAGGAGACCAGCGGAACCCCACGCCTCGAGGTGAGTCTGAGCGACATCTGCGCCAAGCACCCACCAGGACACTCAGGACACATACTGATTCCTCACACACTGGTAACTGACATTTGGTACTAAAGAGAGATATCGCTGCAGCTGGTAGACCTCCGGCTCTCGGCCGAGCCGTGGTTGGCTCCGGGACCAAGAGAGGGACTCATAACACTTGAGTCCTCGTCGCGGAGTTTGTCCTAAAGAATAAGAGTATTAATAAATGTCCCGCCAGCCGCTCTAAGAGCCTCGTACCCTCGAGCGTGTTTGGGAGGAGACTAGATAATTGAATACACAGCGTTTCTCTCCGCGGAGATCGATCTGACCTCATCTAGGGGTGTCGCGCGCCGAGCCAAACAGCAACCACTGTCGAGGTGCACGCGTCGCTCATCAGGCCCGAACGATCGCGGAACCATATAGAGGGAGTTACTGATCTCCGCCTCCTCTCCCCTTAACTCGGTCTTCGCCTCGCCGAAGTTTCCCTCTCCCCCTCGAAGCGTGCCGACGAGGATACCGTGACCGGGGCCGTTCGTCAGAAGAGAGGCCGGGCATCGTGACGCGTGGTCCCGCGTCCTCTCCAGTGCGACAGGTTAGCAGATCACAGCGCGGTGCGCGCGCCTTGCCCGACGGGCTCTTCGACAGTTATCTACGGCCTGTCATTAGAGCACGATTATTTCCCTCAATAAAGTGCCGGTGTGAGCTCTCGCACCTCAAACCTTTCCCCTCTCTCCATCTCTCCTCTCCCGTCTCGTTCCCGTCTCCACCCTCCCCGCTCCTCTCCTCCCCCGGTTTCCCCTACCCGAGAAGACTGCTGCGTGCCCTTTCTTTCCGTCTCTCACCCGAGGCGACAGAATTCGGTTCACGTACGTCGTCTCTCTTAACAGTATACACACATATACATGTACACACACTGTGTCTACACACATATACACACACACTGTGTATACACACATATACATGTACACACACTGTGTCTACACACATATACACACACACTGGGTATACACACAGACACTGTGTATACACACATATACATGTACACACACTGTGTCTACACACATATACACACACACTGGGTATACACACATACACTGTGTATACACACATATACATGTACACACACTGTGTATACACACATATACACACACACTGTGTATACACACATACACTGTGTATACACACATATACATGTACACACACTGTGTATACACACATATATATATATATATCTTTATTCCAGACTCATGGGTCCATAAAACAACAAACACAAATACAACAACAATATATAAAATACGAGGACACCGGTCCAGCCATTGCAGCCAAAAAAATCACTCGGGATTAAAAAACATACAAACATTTGTTCCATTGCTTCCAGAAACAAGATGAATACCTGGTATCACTCAGTGCTGGGTCAGCCAAGGCTTTTATAACTACATTCTCTGAGACATTTAGTCGACATTTAAATTTATACAGAAAATTCCTCAAAACAGCATGAAAAGTGGGAACATTCCGGCTCACAAACATCTGACTTGCGCTTGTCCATCTCGGAAGCTTGAGCAGGATCCTGAAGGCATCATTGAAAGCTACCTGCATCTTTTTCATTGTCCCTTTACTATAACTGCACCACAGGTGGGCTGTATAGAGGAGAGCAGTCGGCTCCAAACAGAGCGGTTTGAACGTCTTCTGTACACATGTGACATTACGTGCCAGCATGTTGGCTTGTGCATACAGTCTGCAACACTGCCGCTGCACATCGTCATCATCACTGAGGTCGTTCCTGATGATATGACCCAAATACCTGTGTTTTTGAATCACATTTAGCTCCTGGTCTCCCAAAAAGAATGAAGGAAAATGTAGCTTCTGATCCTCCCTGGTTTTTGCTATCATGATAACACTCTTTTTGGAGTTGAACTCGATATCATAGTGCACCCCATACCTTGAGCACACTGAGCAGTTGCTGTAAGCCAGCACTATAGGGTGACAGGACCACCAAGTCGTCAGCGTAGAGGAGATGATTAATGAGACGTTCTCCCACCACACATCCTGTCTTACACCTTTTTAACTCCTTAGAGAGGTCATCCATATAGAGATTAAACAGTGCAGGGGACAGTATTCCACCTTGTCGGACACCATTTGTCACTAGGAAGGGTGCAGATACACTCTGACCCCATCTAACTCGCATGGTTTGACGTGCATACCAAAAGTGCAAAATCCGAATCAAATATGGTGGCACCCCTCGCTCTTGTAATTTGACAAACAATTTGGAATGATTAATTCGATCAAAAGCTTTAGCTGCATCCAGGAAACACATAAATACTGTGGTGTTATGTCTCCTGTACTTACTAACAACTTCCTTCAGTGCATATATACATAAGTCTGTGCTATGTTTACTTTTAAAACCAAATTGATTATCAGTGGTTAAGATGTCATCTTGAAGCCTATCTAAGAGGATTCGTTCTAATACTTTAGAAAGTATACTGGCCAGAGCAATTGGTCGATAGTTGTCAATGCTAGATATTTTACCAGTTTTATTTTTGATTACTGGCACTAACAACACAGTGAGCAAAGAGTCAGGAAGTACGCCTGATAGGTTTTTTCCTCTCTATATCATGTAAAATATTCACGGTCAAGGAGGTGAGAAATGAATCACAGACAACGTAGTATCTTTGAAAGCTTTGATCAAAGGGGACGCTCAGACGCACGTGCTTCGAGCACGACGACCTCCAAAGCATTCCGCCGAGCACCCCTTTGGTCCAGCCTTTTATTGAAAGCTTTACACACACACACAACACCAGATGGATAAGTGGAACTGAGGACATGTTGACATATTCCTTCCGTCTGGTTTATTATCACTTCCTTATCCGACTCCCCAGACACATAACACCACCTTCGGGTGGGAACGCGGAGTTCGGGAAGCTCCTCTGATTGTTTAGTTTAAGATATGGTAAGCAATAACATAACATAACTTTATATCTCTGTCAGTTCCCTCCTGTTTATGCTATTGCTTATTATTTAAACTTGGTCAATAAGGGCACTCATTTTATTTGTCTAATTTCTAAGCAGCATGTGATTTACGTATTTGGGTTAAGCAGTCCAAGCAGAATCATGATTATTCTTTTTTTCTTACACATAATTTGTTAGTAACACCACACCAATCTCTTTGGGAATTAAACTTTTTAGTCAGCAGCTTCACATCAATAATTGTCCGTTCCTTGTGAGGAGTTTTACACAATTATGTCATCCAAGCATAAACCAAAAGTTTACATTATATTTTCTTAAACGGGAGCATTGACAGGTCTTCCCATGTCATCATACATATGAATATACGCGGTCGTTTCAATGGGCTCCATCCGTGAGGTGAGTCCAGACACCGATGTTAGGGTATTGATTGCTCTGATTGTTATCACACGAATAGACGGGATCACACAACTCAGGACACAGATGACGGTCAACAATCCCGCACCTAACATCGTCCCGTTTTTATAAGGACTTGCCTCCATGAGCCGTTAAACAGCCAATCATACCAGCTTTCATATGGCCTGGCTTTGTGGTCGGCCGCCATTGCTCGCTGCAACTGATATAGGCGGCCGGTCGTCGGTCATGTTCTGGGAGTGGACATCATCAGTAATATACGTACAGCAGGATGTGTTCAGAAGGACACATGTTCCTCCTGTGGCTGCGGTAAGTAAATCAAGGGCCATTCGATTCTGCATTACCATGGTACGGATGGCGTCTATCTCTCTGTTTTGGGCCTCTTCGATTATCAGGGAGCTGTTGATGAACAGTCCGAGCCGATAATCTACTGTCTCAATACGCAACATATTTTTCGACGTTCCTACCCACGGGAACAGGGCGAGGAGCACCTTTTGGCCCGTTGTCCAGTGTTTGTACTCTTGGGGTACGTCGGACCCCCACACTGAATCGTGGGCTACGAAGAATGGTGCTTCTCGTTTTTTACGTGTTCGGACTTCTTCCTCAGTAATAAATACTGTGTGATCTGTTACAAAAATCGGGGCGCATGTTCCTTTCCATCCGAACGGGAGAGTGATATAGGCATTGTTTCCGCATAGCCACCACCCTCCCTGTATCATAAATGTACCATTGGATGGAGCATGTACGTTCAATGGGGCCCCCTTTCCGTCGATTTTTATTTGATCGCAGTTGGTAGTAGTTCCCATGGCTGTTTTACCAAGTTTTTGACGGTAACATATTGGGTGGTTTTTCTCGTCTTCCATCACCACTGACTGAGGAATTGCGTATCCCTTCACCGTATAATACCAAACGACCCAGAAGGTTTTGGCGCAATATCCCTTATCAACTCCTGGCGTCGGTGTACCATGGGGTCCCTCTAGCATTAAACTGTCTTCATGATGTCCACTCCTAGCCATGCTCGCGAAACACCCTGCTTGTGCCTCACTCATTCTGCGGGCGTACAAGGTGACCTGATTGGAAGCAAAGGGTAGTTTGGAACACACGTAACAATTAGTTTTGTTGTAGCTTTTTGCTAACACATGTACATATTTGTACCACTTATTCTTCATCCTTGGGTATTTCTCTTCTTCGTTCTTTCCATCCCATGGACTGTGTTGCATGTGTGTCCATTCTTTCTCTTGTGACAGCAGCGGGTTGGTACCAGCTGCGTCCCTTCTTCCTCGGGACCTCTGGAAACCCTCTTTTGCGGCGTCCTGTAACAGAAAACACAACCAGAACGCGCCTATCGCCATGGCCATGGCCGCCAAGACACCGATAATGCAGGGTCCACACATTTCTCTGCACTTAACTCTGAGTCTGGAGGGTCTTCTTTCCGCTCCTTCTCCCTTGCTCCTCTCGTTTGAGTTCCTCGACCTCTCGCCCATCACCCGAGCCGACACCTAAGAGCAGGGATCGTTGGTTTCTTCACTGACGTTGAGATGGCTGTCTTTTGCGGACAGCCCCTTTGAAGTCAGTCTTCCCTCTGCTCGTGGTCGTCTCGGGATCAGGGCACTGGTCCGGGATTTCTGTAGGGAACAGTTTGCAATGGGAAAGATGTATCCAAGTGGTCCTCTCGGCTATCTTTACAGCGGTTGCAGTCGTCAGAAGGACTTGGAATGGTCCCTCCCAGCGAGCGTCGCTCCACGTCTTTTTCTTGATGACGCGGATGAAGACCCAGTCGCCGACCTGTACAGACATAATGGGGGAGACAGGTGAATCTGGCAAGACATTTGCTTCCCTGACTCCTCTCCCCATCATGGTCTTCTTCATGTACTCCACTATTGTTTCTTTCTCACCCACTTGCTCTAAATCTGGGTGAGTTAGTGGTAGGCGGTAGGGTCGTCTATGAATGATTTCAAATGGTGTAAGGCCCGTTTGGGTCGGAACGATATGCATGTATGTTTTCACAATGTCTATGCACTCCAGCCAAGGTTTTCCTGTTTCAGTCATGCATTTCTTCAGTTTGCTTTTTATGGTGCCGTTGGTTCGCTCTACCAATCCGGCACTCTGTGGGTGGTATGCACAATGATTTTTTAGTTCAATGTCCATAATGACGCTTAGTTTTGTTACTACCTCGTTTACAAAGTGTGAGCCATTGTCACTGTAAATGCGTCTTGGAATGCCATGAGTGGGCAGAATGTATTTGCATATGGCTTTCACCACTGCTTCAGCATCTGCTTTCGTTGTTGGTGCAATTTCTACCCATTTGGAAAATGCATCCACCATTACTAAACAGTATTTGTAATGACCGCATGGCGTGAGTTCGATGAAATCCATGTGCATTACCTGGAATGGGTATTCAGGGAGCGGGAACCTGCCTCGCTTCGGGCGAAGGTTTCCTTGAGGGTTGTGCTTGATGCATGTTACACATGCTTTACAAAAAAGTTTTAAGTAGTTTTGTATATTTATTGTATAGAAGTATTGTTCTATCATAGATACCATCCCTCCTGTTGAGACATGGCATCGCCCATGACTCAAAATAGCCACGGCCTTAAATAGACTTCTTGGTAGGATCGGTTTCCCTTCTATACAAAGCATCTTGTTTTCCTCCGTGGCCCCCCTTGTTTCCCATGTGGCTTTTTCTTGTGTTGTTGCATTCGCTTGTGCCTCTCGTAGGATTTCAATGTCTATTGGACTTGACGGTGTTGTTCGTACTGCGTGTACCTGTGGTGTTTTAGCCGCTCGTTTTGCTTCTTCATCAGCTTTAGCATTGCCTTTTGTTACTTCATCTATGCATGTCTGATGTGCTCGGCATTTTACTACAGCTAATTCTTTAGGTAAAGTTATAGCTGCTAGTAAACCCGTTAACAAAAGTGCATGAACCACTGGACGCCCAGTAGATGTCACCATTCCCCTTGTTTCCCACATTTTAGCAAATATGAACAATGTTGAGTGTGCATATTGGCTGTCGGTGTAAATAGTCAGTTTTAGGCCTGACCCTGCTTTGCATGCTTCAGTCAGCGCAACTAATTCTGCTGCTTGGGCGGAGTATGTGGGAGGAAGTGGGCCTGCACTTATTACTTCCCCTCCCTGACTCACTACCGCATACCCAACTTGGTTTTTTCCACATGCATCCTTCTGGGCTGACCCATCCACATACCACCTCCCTTCGGGTAGTGCGATATCCTTCAGGTCAACTCTCGGCAACGTGATAGTATCAGCAATCTCTACACAGTCATGTGGTGTGCCATCTGTTGTTGTGGGAACAAACGATGCTGGATTAATGGTGATACATCTTTGGATGGTTATGTGACCTTGGCCTAGTAACACCGCTGTGTAATGCAATTGTCTCGCTGGTGACAGGAATGTTAGTTTTGCTTGTAGCAATAAGGCACTTACTGCATGAGTAACCATCAATATGGTGGGATGAAACAAAATGATATCTGCCGTTTGTTCCACGGCCATTGCAGCTGCTGCAATGGATTGGACACATTCGGGCATGGCTTGAGCAACTGTATCCAAGCGTTTCGAATGAAACGCTACAGGTCTCATTTTATCTCCAGCTGGTTGCAGCAAAACTGATGTCATAAACCCTCTTTTGCAGTCCACTGCCAAAGTGAACTCCTTTTTATAGTTAGGGTGAGCTAGAACTGTGCTACCGCAAAGTAGTTGTTTTGTTTTGTCAAAAGCTTCATTAGCTTCACAGGTCCATGTTAGTCTGTCGTTTAGAGCGAGTGGCTTGTCATACACTAATGTTGACAGGGGCGCAGTTTCTTTAGCATACTCTGGTATGAACGCACGGCAATAATTACACAGCCCAAGAAAAGACAACATTTGTTTCTTTGTTTCTGGTTTCGGGCATTTAATATTGCTTTCTTTCTGTCATTAGTAACGCGTTTTCCTTCTCCACTGATTGCATGGCCTAAATAAGTTACTTCTGCTTTTGCTGCCTGTAACTTGTCCTTGTTGACCTTGCACCCGTACTTTCCTAAATGGAGAAGTAGCGCTCTCGTGTCCTGTTCACATGCTTCTTGAGATGTGGAGGCCAACAAAATGTCGTCCACATATGTGATTATTTGGCTATCATTAGGCAGATTTGCTGCTGACACGACTTTTTGAATTTCGGCTGAGAATATTGCGGGACTTTCAGCATATCCCTGAGGTAATCGTGTGTAGGTGTACCTCTTTCCTTCATATGTGAATGCAAACCAATATTGACTGTCTTCGTGTACAGGAATAGAAAAGAAGGCGTTGCTTAAATCTATTACTGAAAAACAATTTGTCTGCTTCTATCTGGTTCAGAATGGTATGTGGATCAGGGACCACTGGAGCTCTGATGATTACAGCAGCATTCACAGGTCTGAGATCCTGTATCATTCGCCAGTCTTTACCATTCGCCTTTTTCACTGGAAAGATAGCTGTATTACAGGGAGAGCTTGGACATTCTGTTAAAACTCCTGCTGTTAGTAATTCCTGGATTACGGGAGCGATGCCCTTTTTTGCATCGGGTTTTAATTGATACTGTCTAACACATGGTCTGAAATCACTTTTTGGTGTCAACACAACTGGCTCGGCTGTTGTTATTAAACCCACATCGGCTGGTCCTTTAGTCCACAAAGTGGATGGCATGTTCTGGAGGAATTTTGGCATTGATTCCTCCAGTGTCATTACATTATCTCATGTGTCGTCTATTTTTTGTTCTCTTATCTTTGGTTCAGCCCGTACAGTGATTTTGAGGTGTACTCGCCGAAACCCAGTGGAACCGCTGGTTTCCCATTGCATGTCATCAGATGACGGAGTGGGATGCCAATCGGTTACCATGGTTGCGCGTTTAGCTCGGGGTCCCATATCTTTCCATTCGGAGTTTTTGGCTTTTTTAATGGAAACATGAGGAACGCTGTTTTGAACTTGGAACAATGGTCTGTCTGTGTTTTCCAATTCACATTGTAGCCACACATTTCCCGGAATGTCCTTCAGTAGATAGGAGGCCATAATCTTTACAAGGTCATGGGCCAAAAACGCCTGTACGTACTGTAGATCATTTTCTCCCCCCACCCTCATAGTTAAATGCAATTTCTGTCTGTGATCGGTATAAGGGCTGTTTGTTTCTCCGAATCGGTTTTTAAGCCATGTTTCTACGTCTTTGTTTACCTCGTAGGAGAAGTATATGGTCTCACTCCTCTGGACATTGTACACTCCCTCGGAGTCTTCGTCTGACAATGCTTTTGCGACCATTCCTCCTCGCACCGGGGTCACGTATATTTTTAGGGACAACATGGCGTCTCTTCCTAATAGTGGTACTGGACATTGAGGATCGACTATGACAGGAATTTTACAGTTTCGTCCGGTCTCGGGGTCTGTCATACTTATGTTTTTTGTCACCTTGTGACGAGCTATTTTACCATTGGCACATTTTATCATAATGGTCTCTTCGGTAAATGTAGTGTCCGGGGGCACTTGGGTCAGTACCGTTTTACATGCTCCAGTGTCACATAAAAACTCCACTGTTTTCCCGTTACACTCAATCTTTCGGTACGGTTTTGTTGTTAATGCGTTTAACATACCCCAAGCACCACAAATGTCTAACATTACTTCATCTTTCTGTTTGTTAGTCTCCTCGTAGTCAGTCTCGTTCTCTACGAGGGTGCTGGGGCTGCTCTGTGGTTGTCATTGGGGACGTTTCCACCCCCACTTAGGGTTGGGGCATTCACGTGACCAATGTCCAACCTCTCCGCAGGCCCAACATTCTTCCTCATTTCGCCCTCTACCCCTCCCTCGAGTCTGTCCACGGCCTCTTCCTCGGCCTCCCCGGTACCCTCCCCTTGTGGTTTCCCTCCCCTGGTATGCAGTCAGTCCAAAATCCCCCCCCTCTCGAACGTAGACCTCTGGTCCTTTGTTCATTTTCAGTTTAATGAGGTTTTCTGCGTGACGTGCATTTGACATAATTGTGTCCATGTTAGCTGTTTCCCAAGTGACGCAGTGTTTTCTAATCCAGTCCTCTATAGGTTTCTGGATACCACGGAGGATGCCGTGTTTCAATGATTGTTGGTAGGGTGTTCCTCCCCCTTCCTCGTAGGGGATCCCACTGCTTGCCCTGTGTTCCTCTTCGTAACGGAATTGGAACTCGGAGACTGACTCTCCGGGTCCCTGTTTACATGCAGCTAATCTGCTGTGGGATGCTGATTGTTGGAACAGTGGGCGAGCTCTTGTCATAACGGCCTCTACCTGGTCTCTGTAACGCCCGACCATTGGACCGTTCAATGGGTGGACAAAGGGTGCTCCTTCGTCCACTATTCCTGTATAATCCCCCCTGCACTTCACCCATCGTAGCACGAACATTTTCTGCATAACTTTCTCCATTTCCTTGCCGTTTAATTTGTAGGATTCGGCCAGCATGAACAAATCTAATACGAACTGATCAAAGTTTTTCTGTGGTGGAGTAACTCCTTCACATGCATTGGTACATTCGGCCTCCATCCATGGCCGGAACACATACGCGGGTGTTTCCGCATCATGTGGATTAGAGACTTGTAACATTGGAAATGCGTTTGCTTTCTTCGGTATGTCGGTGGGACGGTTACGTAGGCGTGTGGAAATCGGTGGGGGCTTTGGGTCCTGGAGCTCTTTTAATTTGGGATATAACGGTGTGGTGACGCGGTCGTATGCTGGAGGTGATACGTCCTCCTCGTCATCCGGCTCGCTCTGTGGCTCCTCTCCGGAGCTGGACGCTGTTGCTACGGGTGCTGGTGAACTGCTTTTACGTTGGTCTCGTCCAACTCGGTTTTTGTGTACAGGGCTTGTGAACTCTCTTTCCCTCGCGTGATTTCTACGGGTCTTAATTTTTCTTTTTCGTGGGCTTGTGCCCTCTCTTTTGCTGCTCGGAACCACTGTTCTGCTTGTTTTAGTTCGTGATGTTTTGATTCGCTGAGTCTAGGTATTTTGTTTTCTATGGCGATGGTTTTTAGAGTCTTACAGATTGTTTCTATCTCAAAAACATTTAGTTCGCCGGAAAAGCCGTATTTTGTTTTCCATTTTCTCAGATATTTCACACTATCTGAGTCCTGTTTGAACATAAACAATGCGTCGCCTGAAAATTCGCCTTCAGGCTTTCCGTGAGAATTACCCATTGTTTATGGTGTGATCGTATAGTATTAGTACATTTCCTCGTTTCTTTACCCAAACTTGCCAATCTGTGGTTGTCTAATTGAACAGGTCGGGCGACGCTGATTCAATAGAGTCACAGCATTCATTCACAAACAAATACAAACAAACAAAGCTAAACAAACACATATAACCTCCCACGAAATATGTATTAGTTCACAACACTTATTTTTCCGACGCGTAGTCAACCTTTATTTCTCGCAAAAAGGGCAAAACCTTATTTTTTCCGACTCGTAGTCAACCTTTATTTCCCGCAAAAAGGGCAAAACCTTATTTTTTTTACGGCGCGTAATCAACCTTTATTTTTCGCAAAAAGGGCAAAACCATACGTACTTTGTCTGGATCAGTCTCCCTCGGTCTTCCGATCCGCCGGATCCCGTCAATCCACGACTGGATCTCCTCTCTGCAGAAATTATTATCCACTGCTGAGCGGTCTCTTAATCCGATGATCAGTCGGGGCCTTGCACAGGTGTCAGTGGCTCCGCAGGAAAAAGAAAAATCCAGCCGATGGGTATGTTGGGATCCGGGTCACGGCACCAAGTTATGATAGGTTTTTTCCTCTCTATATCATGTAAAATATTCACGGTCAAGGAGGTGAGAAATGAATCACAGACAACGTAGTATCTTTGAAAGCTTTGATCAGGGACGCTCAGGCCGTGCTTGAGCACGACGACCTCCAAAGCATTCCGCCGAGCACCCCTTTGGTCCAGCCTTTTATTGAAAGCTTTACACACACACACACAACACCAGATGGATAAGTGGAACTGAGGACATGTTGACATATTCCTTCCGTCTGGTTTATTATCACTTCCTTATCCGACTCCCCAGACACATAACACCACCTTCGGGTGGGAACGCGGAGTTCGGGAAGCTCCTCTGATTGTTTAGTTTAAGATATGGTAAGCAATAACATAACATAACTTTATATCTCTGTCAACGCCGTGCATTAAAAACCCAGAAAAACATACAGCAAGTAACACTGACAACCTGTTGCTAGCATGCCTCAGATATTCTGCTGTTATTTGGTCAAGGCCACATGCTTTGTTCAATGACAATTTTTCAATAGCATACAACACGTCATCAGGTCTAATACACACACCAGCATCATTAGGAACATCACCAATATTAAATGTGTCACTCTTAACACTATTGAAAATGTCCCTATAGTGTTTACTCCACAGATCTGCAATACTGTCCGAACCAACTGCCCCATCAATACTGGATGGCAGAGGCGTCTTCATGTTATTGACAACTTTAACTTCTTTCCAGAAGTCAAGGGCATTATTCTGCTGAAAATGTTTGGCCATGGAGTTTGCCCTCATGGCCTGTTCATTTCTTTTAATGAAGCGCACAGCATATTTAAATCGTGCATTTGTGTGTTTCTTGTGTTCGCACTCTGGACCATGTCTTGCTTTTCCTGATAAAACCCAGTTTTTAAAAGCTTCTCTAGCTTCTCTATGGAGTTCAGACACATATTCATTCCATCCTGGCCTAAGATTATGTTGTTTAGCCTTTTTTTTACAAAATGATTTGCTTATATTATTTAGACAATTCACAATGTTATCATACATTACACAGAGATTATTATTGTGGTTTTGATTTTTACAGTTGATGTTGCCACACAGAATCGCATCAAGCGGTATATCAATATTTCTGAGGCTCTTATCAGTTTGTGAATTGTAATACAATAAATCATCTTCTGTGAGCTTTGACCAATCGACTTTAAAGTGGTGTTCATGGTTATCATCATTACTGGTCAACTCAGGTAGACTCAACATGCAGTGTCATAGAGACAGGTATGTGATCTGCTGTAGCTCAGACAAGATGCAACATCCTGGAGACATCATGAGCATCAGCTGGACACAGTGATGCAGCCAAGACGCGGTACGCCTGCTTCACTGGGAGACGTGGAGCTATTTACTGGCAAGAGCACTTTGCTGGAAAGAACCAATTTATTATCTTGACATAATTGCATTAGGTGTTGACCAAACAGGGAGTTATTATCTGAAATATCAGCGTTCATATCCCCCAAAATAAATATATTTGTATATGCACTTTCTTTGACAAAAGAACTAATAAAAGCGAGCCTATGAAGGTATTCATCCTCGTTTTGGTTACTTTCATAAGGGGTGTAAACATTTAAAATGACAAAAACAGTCTTATTATGTACAACTTTAATTGCTATGCACCAGTCCACCTCTAGCCTAATCACACTGATCAGGGGATCATACTTTTTATGCCACAGAATGGCGACCCCACCCGGTATTCTGCCACGCACTATTCTCTGGCTTAGATCTGTTGTGGATTCTCCTGCCCCATAAAAGTCTGTATTGATAGAATTAAGTTTATCCAGGTCTTGTTTGGCTAAAAAAGTCTCCTGTATACACAATATATCAGCACTCTCCATTAAAGTGTCAATAACAATGCGTCGCGCTTTGTCCCCGGCGGACTGTCCTAGGCGCAAGCCACGCTAGTTATAGGACACAACTCTGATACTCATGTTTTCACAATCATAACTGCATGGCAGCAGATGTCCCGACCTCAACATGTCTCTTACAGCAACACGTGTTTTTACCCCAGGGAGCCCACAGCCGCAGCCTTGCGGGCTTCATAGAAACGCCGTACAAAAGTCCCTTCAGGCCAAAGCTGTGGCTCATACATTTCGCCTACGTCATTGCACTCGGCGGTAATTTTAAAGGAGCTAAACCGGCTTGAAGCCGTGTCTATCTTTTGACAGGTTACATCGCGGCACAGTTTATCCCTTAGATACCTTGTGTCATGTGTGGTCACGGTTGTCGCAGCAAGAGAGGACCCAAACGCCGACATTACTTTACAAACTATTTAATTACAAAAATCACAGACCAGACAGGAATGACACAAATGCGGGCCAAACAGTACGAAGCCACACTGGGACTGAGACGAACAGGGTTTACATACACAGGCAAGGTGAGAGGATTGGACAACGGGGAACGAGACACAGGTGGACACAATGAGGGCGGGACCAGCAATCACACAGAAGGAAACAATCAGGGCCAGGGCAGACAATCACAGGGAGACAGACAACACAAGGACTTCAAAACAAGACACAAAACTAGACACAAACTCCAGATCATGACAGTACCCCCCCCTCAAGGGACGAATTCCAGACGGCCAAGCGTTCCACAAGGGTGGGTGGAGGGGAGCCGGAGGAAGGTCCAAGGCTGCAGAAGCAGTCCGGGGGGCGGGCCGCAGGACGATAACCCGGCCGAGGGGCGCGCTCCGGAGGCGGGCCGGAGGACAAGGGCGGGAGCTAGGGACGGGCTCAGGAGAGGAAGTCCCAGGGTACCGGGTCTGGGGATGGGGGCCCTGTGGGACCAGGACCAGGCGACGAGACATGGGGAACCGGGGCTGGACGGGACGGATCACGGGGAACCGGGGATGGACGGGACGGTACACGGGGAACTGTGACTGACTGGGACGGAGGCGGGATGGGGAGAACCGGGGCCGGGCGGAACGGAGGCGGAACACCGGGGACAGGAGCCGGCGACGGAACACGGGACCGAACCGAACATCGGGGCTGGAACCGCGACGGAACACCGGGACCGAACCGAACATCGGGGCTGGAACCGCGACGAACACCGGGACCGAACCGGAACATCGAGGGCTGGAACCGCGACGGAACACCGGGACTAGAACCGGAACATCGGGGCTGGAGGCGGCGGCAGAACTCCGGGACCGAACCGAACATCGTGGACTGGAACCGTGACGGAACACCGGGACCGGAACCGGAACATCGTGGACTGGAACCGTGACGGAACACCGGGACCGGAACCGAACATCGTGGACTGGAACCGTGACGAACACCGGGGACCGGAACCGGAACATCGTGGACTGGAACCGGTGACGGAACACCAGGGACTGGAACCGGAACATCGTGGACTGGAACCGTTGACGGAACACCGGGGACTGGAACCGGAACATCGTGGACTGGAACCGGAACATCGTGGACTGGAACCGGTGATGGAACTCCAGGGACTGGAACCTCGGGGTCTGGAGCCTGTGACGGAACACCGGGGACTGGAACCGGAATATCGGGGACAGGAACCTCGGGGTCTAGAGCCGGAACATCGTGGACTGGAACCGGTGATGGAACTCCGGGGACTGGAACCTTGGGGGCTGGAGCCGGTGACGGAACACCGGGGACTGGAACCGGAACATCGGGGACAGGAACCGCCAACACTGACTGCAGGGCCCGGAGGGACTCCCACATCTCCTCAAGAAGAACATCAGCATAAGCTGGCCAGGCAGGAACCGTGCAGCGGAAACTGCAGAAACTGGATCTTGCAGAGTCCATAATCTGGGGTTTGAAGGCTGGGTCCATTATTGGTGGCTTCGTTCTGTCATGTGTGGTGACGGTTGTCGCAGCAAGAGAGGACCCAAACGCCGACATTACTCCACAAACTATTTAATTACAAAAATCACAGACCAGACCAGACAGGAACGACACAAATGCGGACCAAACAGTACGAAGCCACACTGGGACTGAGACGAACAGGGTTTACATACACAGGCAAGGTGAGAGGATTGGACAACGGGGAACGAGACACAGGTGGACACAATGAGGGCGGGACCAGCAATCACACAGAAGGAAACAATCAGTTATAGTTTGTATGTTTCCCCCAGCACCAGTTCCAACAATACCAGGAGTCTTCTTCTTTCTTGGGGGATGTGGACGAGCTCCAGGCTGTAATTCAGTGGCAGGTTTCAGGCGGCGACCCTCTCTGACCACACGGCTCCACACAGGTGACATTGCCGCCGCGTCGTTTTCCCGCTCTGCGCTCCAGGGTCCGTCTGCTGCGCTGGCATCCAGGGCGGAGGCCCCAGTCGCCGGCGCTACGCTCCGCATACTCCGGCTCGGTGCCTCCTCGTTCTCGCGGTGAATGGGCGCAACCCCTCGGCTGAGATGATGTTGCTCCAGCACCGAGTTACACCTTCCATACCCCGACTCGGGGCCTCCTCGTCAACCTGGTGAATCGGTGCATCCCTTCCACTCAACACAGGCTATTCAACCCGGCATATGCGTTGATTCATATCCGCCGTTATCTCTCGGAGATCCTCACAGATATTTGTTTGCATACACATAGCATGTTTCATTGAGGTCATGTCTGTACTTAGACGCTCAATTTTCCCAAGCAGGCAAGAAACATCCAGGGAGTTGAACGTCACAGGCGGAAATTCGTCTATGTAATGAGACACAAAACGAGGGATATTCTCACCCGCCTCATTAAGTAGTTTCAAACAACTCTTTACGTTATTTACATCTTTTTGTGCCCCTTATGTGCTACAAATCGTTGACTGCAGCTTGGACAGAGTTCAAAAAGAACTTTCTTTGAACTCTCAATCCAATCCGATCCGAAGTGGTTCACAACTAATAAAATAATATCGTCATGACTCGGAGTCTTCATTTTTATGACGAGGAAGTTTAAAAGTTCATCTTCCACAATGACTTTACCATCAATAGTCTTGTAGATTTCTGGTTTAATTCGAGATCTACTCGGAGCAGCTGCACTTCCACCAGCTCCCTCCGCCATCATATACATGTACACACACTGTGTATACACACATATACATGTACACACACACTGTATACACACATATACATGTACACACACACTGTGTATACACATATATACATGTACACACACTGTGTATACACACATATACATGTACACACACTGTGTATACACACATACATGTACACACACACTGTGTATACACACATATACATGTACACACACACTGTGTATACACACATATACATGTACACACACACTGTATACACACATATACATGTACACACACTGTGTATACACATATATACATGTACACACACTGTGTATACACACATATACATGTACACACACACTGTGTATACACACATACATGTACACACACACTGTGTATACACACATATACATGTACACACACTGTGTATACACACATATACATGTACACACACTGTGTATACACACATATACATGTACACACACTGTGTATACACACATACATGTACACACACACTGTGTATACACACATACATGTACACACACACTGTGCCCTCATCGCTCTTCGAACTAAAAACCATGGACCGATCAACTGATCATCTGATCAACTGGTCTCTCAACGCACTGACACCGTCTTCTCGACGAGAAGCTTGGGTTTGAACCTGCCCGTCCTGCCGGACGTTGCAGCTGGTTACGATGGACGTGTCGCAGCCTAGCAGCCTTTCCGTGGAGGACGTGATGACATCTACCTATTCGGAACTATGATTACAGGATTTCTGTTGTTTGGATTTGGCGTTGCCTGGTTTATCGGAAAATTAAGGAAACGGTGACAGCCGTTAAAAGCCCCTAAGGCTGCCCGACGAAATTGGATCGACGAAAAATGGGAGGAAAGTGGTGGAAAAGCAGGTGCGCAAATTGGATGTAGCTGCTGGCAGACCAAACAATCCCAATCTTATCTGCTTCGCTCCCTCAACCAGAACGGTGCCTTGGCCAAGGTCACATTGAACAACAACTCCCTGAAGATCGCTGAAGTGAGAACCTCTCATTCCCTTCCCCTATCCACAGACACCTGTGGTTGTTTTCTCCCAGGACCTTTCAAGGCTATCTCCATGGCAACGACCATCTTGGACTGAGAACTCTGTCTGTTGTGGCCTGGGGAGGACGACATACCAGAACACGCATTACCGAACTTTCAATAATACTGATTGCATTCACTACCCCTCCCCATCCCACGCCTTCGCCTGCTTTTTACCCCCAGTGGGACCGGACGGCTGTGGCTGGCGCTGCTGTGTTGGCGCCGGACCGGCTGGCTGCTTGTCGGTGCTGGTTACCTTCTGCCCCCAATGGATGGGCTTAGATCACCCAGTTGTTGGATTACCTCCCCTCCCCCCTTCCTACTCGTTGCAAGTCATGTCTAAAATGTATGTGCTTATGTGCTAAGGTGTTTTTTTCCTGCTCCCACACTGTACCCCTCTCGGGGCATAGTCGGGGGGTTGGTGTTTTCTCGCCTTCTTCCCTCATGTTATGCTGTAATCTTTCATCCACCCTTTCTTGTAATTTCGATGCTTTTGTACCTGTACTCTGGCAAACGACAAATAAATATATCAATCAATCAATCAATCAATCATATACATGTACACACACTGTGTATAGACACATACATGTACACACACTGTGTATACACACATATACATGTACACACACTGTGTATACACACATACATGTACACACACATATACATACACACACACTGTGTATACACACATACATGTACACACACACTGTGTATACACACATATACATGTACACACACACTGTGTATACACACATATACATGTACACACACACTGTGTATACACACATATACATGTACACACACACTGTGTATACACACATATACATGTACACACACTGTGTATACACATATATACATGTACACACACTGTGTATACACACATATACATGTACACACACTGTGTATACACACATACATGTACACACACACTGTGTATACACACATATACATGTACACACACACTGTGTATACACACATACATGTACACACACACTGTGTATACACATATATACATGTACACACACTGTGTATACACACATATACATGTACACACACTGTGTATACACATACATGTACACACACACTGTATACACACATACATGTACACACACTGTGTACACACATATACATGTACACACACACTGTACACACATATACATGTACACACACACTGTATACACACATATACATGTACACACACTGTGTATACACATATATACATGTACACACACTGTGTATACACACATATACACACACAGGGACTGTATACACATATATACATGTACACACACTGTGTATACACACATATACCCAGTGGCGGGCCGTCAGGGCCAGCAAGGCCTTCTCTGCTGGCCTAAACATCATCAGAATATATATTTTTTTCTAAATATATTTTCCCACAAATATGTATTCAATTATTTCCCAGAGTAAGAGTTATTCTCTTAATTTCATAGCGTTCCTCTTGGTTGCGCTGCTGCCAACCCCAGGTTGAGATTTGGAGGGCTGGTCTTTATGTTAGATCTTTTATCCAATCATATTCAGCCATCGTGTGTTGCCAGGGGGCTAAAATCTGCCCTTAGGCCTTCAGAATCAAGATTGCGGGCGCTGGTAGCTTCAAGTGAATGGGAATGAACATTTTGTGTCAACCAATCAGCTTTAGAGTTGGCTCCTCTTGACCTTCTAGAAGGCCCCGGAACCGGCACAGGAGCCAGCTAGCAGGCGGAGTGCTGCAGGTCTTTTGATTGGATTACCAATATTGAGAGGCGGGTCCTATGGGCAGGTAGATGCAGAACCTCAGAACTAGGAAACTGAATTTGATAAAGGAATTAATTCGCGGACTACAAAGCTGTTTTTTCAACCCACAATGGCGGAAGGAGGAGGAGATGTCGATTTGGTCAAGCATATACTTTTAACGCCTTTCTCAAGACGAACTTTTCAAGAAAAGTTAGACATCGTAAGGAAGACTTTTTCTTCTTCTTTTTCTCCGTCCCGATGCGCGCATTCTGCAGCACGCGAGACGGAGAGCCGAGAGAAATGACATGCTGTTGTGTAGATACGATCAACATCAGACGGCTGTTTAGTTTAATAAATGAACAAAGACGTGCTATAGAGAAAATGACGGGGGCGGGCCAATTTTTTTTAATGTCATGCAATCTACCAATACTACGCCGCGATCGACGTATTGAGCAGCCCTGGTCAAGAGCCATGGCATCATAATGATAGTAATAAGAGGTGGATTAATTCGGGTGGGACTGTGTAGGACCTCACTGAAGGCCCAGGCCCCAGGCCCACGGCCCGCCACTGCATATACATATACACACACTGTGTATACACACATATACATGTACACACACTGTGTATACACACATATACATGTACACACACTGTGTATACACACATATACATGTACACACACTGTGTATACACACATATACATGTACACACACACTGTGTATACACACATATACTATACATGTACACACACTGTATACACACTGTGTATACACACATGTACTGTACACACACACATACTGTATATACACACTCATATACACACACATGGACTCCAGGTGAGTCTCACCTTCATGGCGAGGGCGATGAGCGCTCCCTCTGTTGGTCGTCCCAACAAATTGTGATTCCTGATGACCGAGTCGTTGCAGACACAGCCCACCTGAGACACAGCCCACCTGAGACACAGCCCACCTGAGACACAGCCCACCTGAGACACAGCCCACCTGAGACACAGCCCACTGTTAGGATCTCTGTCTCCCCTGCTGTTTTTCCTCTCTGTTGTCCCCTTACCTCCTCTCCTCATGTGTGTTGTCGTTGTGCCATGTGCTTTTGTTTTTGTTTTCGTCTCACCCTGCAGTTTCCCTCCTCCGAACTCCGCCCACTGTCACGCCTCCCTCCAGAAGAGCCAGCTGGGGCTCATCTCACCTGATCATCTCCAGCTGGCTTAAATACCCCGGCCCTGCTCTTGCTCACTGTCAGGTCGTTGGTTTACCAACCTGAGGCCAGTCCGTACGTCCACTCGCCCTGTGAGTTCTTCTTCTCGTCGTTACTCTGTAACCGGTACTTTGTTTTGTTTTTTCACTCAGTGTAGAGACGGTCGTCACCTGAGTGAGGAGCCCACTTTGACTATTTTTTCCTTTTTGTTGAGTGTTCGGTCGAGCTTCCCTCCCGACCTCGGAGCAAGAGACTTTGGTCTGAGACCCCTGCCTTTTTGTTATTTCTGTTTTGCCTTGTTTTTGGAATAAAGAGCGCTGATTCTATTTAAGCTGTTGTCCGTCTGCGTTTGGGTTCAATCTCCATACCAACACATAACACCCACCTGAGACACAGCCCACCTGAGACACAGTGATGACATCATTGTCCAGCTGACTTACACACAGCCCACCTGAGACACAGTGATGACATCATTGTCCAGCTGGTCCACGTTGACTCACCTCAACGACCTTGCTAATGGACGGACAGGAGAAGCCGTGGACGACGTCTCCGTCCAGGAGGACTTCCCCTGCTCCATTGTAGCCCACGCCCGACACCTGCAAGACAACATCTGGGGTTCAACAACCCAGCACTACTCCTACTTCCTGTTGAAGCTCCAGACTTGAGGAAGTAAACTTGAGGACTAAATAGGAAGTAGAGTCTCATTTCCTAACAGGAAGTACAGTCTCATTGTCTAACAGAAGGTATAATTTCATTTCCGAACAGGAAGTACAGTCTCCTTTCCTAACAGGAAGTACAGTCTCATTTCCTAACAGAAGGTCTATTCACATTTCCTAACAGGAAGTAGAGTATTGAGGGACTGAAACGGACATTCTGATGGTTTAAGATATCAAAGCTTTTCCTAACTGTGTTTTTATGAAGTGGATATATTCAGATGTTGTGAGTGATGAAGACGAAGAAGACAACATGACAGAAGATGAAGGTCACCTCGGCGTGGAGTCCACCAGCTGCGTGACGTCATGTCATCTGCTTCGTTCTTCATGCTCCGTCTTGTCTGAACAGATCACGTTACAGCAGCCTGTCAGAGAACAGGAAGGCACTTTGACACTCGGCTAAGACCCGCCCCCACGTTGAGTCTGAACAACGCAGCGCTGTGATTGGTCTGTTTGATGATGGTATATAAATTATGATCAACTGAAGGATGAAGTGTTTATGTGATGATGATTGTTTATGATAAACTGGAGGATGAAGTGGTTATGTGATGATGATTGTTTATGATAAACTGGAGGATGAAGTGTTCCTCTTTGTGATGAGTGTTTATGATAAACTGGAGGATGGAGTGTTCCTCTATGTGATGATGATTGTTTATGATAAACTGGAGGATGAAGTGTTTATGTGATGATGATTGTTTATGATAAACTGGAGGATGAAGTGTTCCTCTATGTGATGATGAATGTTTATGATAAACTGAAGGATGAAGTGGTTGTGTGATGATGATTGTTTATGATAAACTGGAGGATGAAGTGTTTATGTGATGATTGTTTATGATAAACTTTATGATAAACTGGAGGATGAAGTGTTCCTCTATGTGATGATGAATGTTTATGATAAACTGAAGGATGAAGTGGTTGTGTGATAATGATTGTTTATGATAAACTGGAGGATGAAGTGTTTATGTGATGATTGTTTATGATAAACTGAAGGATGAAGTGGTTATGTGATGATGATTGTTTATGATAAACTGGAGGATGAAGTGTTCCTCTATGTGATGATGATTGTTTATGATAAACTGGAGGATGAAGTGTTCCTCTATGTGATGATGAATGTTTATGATAAACTGAAGGATGAAGTGTTCCTCTTTGTGATGATGAATGTTTATGATAAACTGAAGGATGAAGTGGTTATGTGATGATGATTGTTTATGATAAACTGGAGGATGAAGTGTTCCTCTATGTGATGATGATTGTTTATGATAAACTGGATGATGAAGTGTTTATGTGATGATGATTGTTTATGATAAACTGAAGGATGAAGTGTTCCTCTTTGTGATGATGAATGTTTATGATAAACTGAAGGATGAAGTGTTTATGTGATGATGATTGTTTATGATAAACTGGAGGATGAAGTGTTCCTCTATGTGATGATGAGTGTTTATGATAAACTGAAGGATGAAGTGTTTATGTGATGATGATTGTTTATGATAAACTGGAGGATGAAGTGTTTCTCTATGTGATGATGAATGTTTATGATAAACTGAAGGATGAAGTGGTTGTGTGATGATGATTGTTTATGATAAACTGGAGGATGAAGTGTTTATGTGATGATGATTGTTTATGATAAACTGGAGGATGAAGTGTTCCTCTATGTGATGATGAATGTTTATGATAAACTGAAGGATGAAGTGGTTGTGTGATGATGATTGTTTATGATAAACTGGAGGATGACGTGTTTATGTGATGATGATTGTTTATGATAAACTGGAGGATGAATTGTTCCTCTATGTGATGATGAATGTTTATGATAAACTGAAGGATGAAGTGGTTGTGTGATGATGATTGTTTATGATAAACTGGAGGATGAAGTGTTTATGTGATGATGATTGTTTATGATAAACTGAAGGATGAAGTGTTCCTCTTTGTGATGATGAATGTTTATGATAAACTGAAGGATGAAGTGGTTATGTGATGATGATTGTTTATGATAAACTGGAGGATGAAGTGTTCCTCTATGTGATGATGATTGTTTATGATAAACTGGAGGATGAAGTGTTCCTCTATGTGATGATGAATGTTTATGATAAACTGAAGGATGAAGTGTTCCTCTTTGTGATGATGAATGTTTATGATAAACTGAAGGATGAAGTGGTTATGTGATGATGATTGTTTATGATAAACTGGAGGATGAAGTGTTCCTCTATGTGATGATGATTGTTTATGATAAACTGGAGGATGAAGTGTTTATGTGATGATGATTGTTTATGATAAACTGAAGGATGAAGTGTTCCTCTTTGTGATGATGAATGTTTATGATAAACTGAAGGATGAAGTGTTTATGTGATGATGATTGTTTATGATAAACTGGAGGATGAAGTGTTCCTCTATGTGATGATGAGTGTTTATGATAAACTGAAGGATGAAGTGTGGTTAGCTACCCAGAGTTTCTACGATGGGAAGCTTTTTGATGATGGCTCTTTTCTTCACCATGCGCATCACACCGAGTGCCAGCGTCACCGTCACCACGATGGGTAAACCCTCTGGGATGGCAGCAACCGCCAGACTGAAGGATCCATAATCAATACATCCGATAAGTGATAACAGGAGACTTCACTCTCTACAGGTGGTCAGCACAGCGAGGCACACCAGGCGACCTGAAGGCTCGCTGTGCGTTTCTATTGGTTCCAGGTACCTGACTCCGATAGTGAACATGTCCAGGATCCTCTTCCCCTGCAGCCATCCCATCAGCATGATGACCCCTGAGACACAGAAACCACTCAGCACAGAGCCATGATGAAGAGGAGGAGATGAAGAGGACTCAATACCAACACACCTATGATGCCAAAGGAGTAGAGCGACAGCTGCTTGCCTAGCAGGTCCATGCTCTTCTGTAGCGGGGTCTTAGGAGCCTGAGAACGACCCACAGAAACCATGAAGTGAGAAGAAAACACTGTAGCTCTACATGGAGACCCTGCAGGTGGTCTACACCAGCGGTCCCCACCCTTTTTTTGAGCCACGGACCGGTTCCGTGTCAGAAATTATTTTCACGGACCGGCAATATAAATGACGTAATAAATATGACGTCATACAATTATACGAAGGGCATAAAGTGCCAAAACTACAACTCATCATTACGCCGAGTGTGAGCCGTGCTTGTTGACCTGCAACGAGCCGCTGATGGAGACGGCGACACAGACGTGTGTTTGGTCCGCTGCTCCTCACCGAGTTCTGGTCGCTGTCATTAGAACAGGCAGAGTTGTTGTGTGAAATGTCCCTTCAGGCCACCGTCATTTGCATCTCCAGCACATGTTCTTCTAGCTCGGACGGGCTTGATTCACCGGGTGGGTTTGTTTACATGGGTTGCAGGTCTATTCTTTTGCAGTCGGGTCTTTTGTGGTTGGAGTACCGCTCAAACTCTTTTAAAAGCCTCTTCCACCCGGTCAACGTCTGAAACATGTAGAATGTTCCGCTGTTCACTCGCCCACACAGCAGCGACTTTATCGGCCAACTTGAAAACAGTTGTCATTTCCCTGAAGTGACAGAATTCATTGAGCAGGTTGAATCTGTTTGAAGATTCTTTGTCACTGTGCCGCCAGCAGAGGGTTCGGCGCGTGAGATAAACCCGAACTTTAAGACTCCTGAACGCGGCTCAGACACACGGGTGGATCCGGTCCTTTTTCAAAATAATATATTTTTCCGACTGATTAAAAATAAATAAAGTAAACTTTATTTATTCACTTTTTTCCGCGGCCCGGTTCCAACCAAGCCGCGGACCGGTACCGGGCCGCGGCCCTGGGGTTGGGGACCCCTGGTCTACACTGTAGCTCTACATGGAGACCCTACAAGTCAAGTCTTTTATTGTCAGATGCACAGAATGACACAGGGTCAGACTGGGCACTGAAATTCTTATGACAAGGCACCACACAACAACTACCATAGCCTAGTCTCACTACAAACAGGAAGTGTTCAAGAAGACGTCTCACTACAAACAGGAAGTGTTAAAGAAGACGTCTCACTACAAACAGGAAGTGTTCAAGAAGACGTCTCACTACAAACAGGAAGTGTTCAAGAAGACGTCTCACTACAAACAGGAAGTGTTCAAGAAGACATCTCACTACAAACAGGAAGTGTTCAAGAAGACATCTCACTACAAACAGGAAGTGTTCAAGAAGACGTCTCACTACAAACAGGAAGTGTTCAAGAAGACGTCTCACTACAAACAGGAAGTGTTCAAGAAGACGTCTCACTACAAACAGGAAGTGTTCAAGAAGACATCTCACTACAAACAGGAAGTGTTCAAGAAGACGTCTCACTACAAACAGGAAGTGTTCAAGAAGACGTCTCACTACAAACAGGAAGTGTTCAAGAAGACATCTCACTACAAACAGGAAGTGTTCAAGAAGACGTCGCACTACAAACAGGAAGTGTTCAAGAAGACGTCTCACTACAAACAGGAAGTGTTCAAGAAGACGTCTCACTACAAACAGGAAGTGTTCAAGAAGATGTCTCACTACAAACAGGAAGTGTTCAAGAAGACGTCTCACTACAAACAGGAAGTGTTCAAGAAGATGTCTCACTACAAACAGGAAGTGTTCAAGAAGACGTCTCACTACAAACAGGAAGTGTTCAAGAAGACGTCTCACTACAAACAGGAAGTGTTCAAGAAGACATCGCACTACAAACAGGAAGTGTTCAAGAAGACGTCTCACTACAAACAGGAAGTGTTCAAGAAGACGTCTCACTACAAACAGGAAGTGTTCAAGAAGATGTCTCACTACAAACAGGAAGTGTTCAAGAAGACATCTCACTACAAACAGGAAGTGTTCAAGAAGACGTCTCACTACAAACAGGAAGTGTTCAAGAAGACGTCTCACTACAAACAGGAAGTGTTCACAGTTCAATAACAGAAACACAGGCGGCCGGCCGGCGGGCCGAGCCAGGTGGAGGTATCTGCAGGACACACACGACTTCGTGGACCGGGAGTTCGCTGGCTTTTCTGGAGGTTCGTACCGGGACCATGGTCTCATCTTCACCCACCTGTCTCTGGGAAAGCTGCAACACACAGGGACACACATCAGAGGACCAGGAGGACCTGGACCAGACGGACCTGGACCAGACGGACCTGGACCAGATGGACCTGGACCAGACGGACCTGGACCAGGAGGACCTGCTCCCCTGAGGGTCTAACACCAGCACAAACATCTTCATTGGGTGGAATCTCACTGGTTCCCAGTATAAACAAACGGTCTCCCCCTCAGGGGTACAGGCTCCGCCCCCTGAGCCTCAGGAGGGTGGACAGTTGGTTATAAACAGTCTCCCACTGAGACTCAGAGGCCCCGCCCACTGAGACTCAGTGAGAAAAGGCGTCTCAGGTATTTCTCACATCCGTTCAACAAGTCACAGGCTGCCTGGAGGACAGAAGGGCCAGCATATACATATACATATATATATATATATATGTATATATGTATACGTATATATACTTATATATAAATATACGTATATATATATACGTATATATATACGTATATATACACATATATATATGTATGTGTATGTGTATATATTAGGGCTGTGAAACGATTAAAATTTTTAATCGGATTAATCACAGGTTTTTGTGGATTAATCATGATTAATCACATATTACCGATATTCTCGGTATATTTTGTGAGAACATAGAGATTTATGACAAAAGACGGATATATACATTTATACATTCTTCTATACAATGGTGCTGCAACTCAGCAGTTATTTAGCAGTTTTCTTCCATATGGAACATTAATACATCTTCATCCTAAACAGAATGTTTAACCCTCCTGTTACCTTTAGGGTCACTTTGACCCCATTCAATGTTTAATGTCGGTGTTCTTTGGGGTCAATTTGACCCCAGGCTGTTTTTCACTGTGTCAAACATATCAGAAATATAAACTTTTTTATTTATTTAAAGGGCTATTTAGGTAGTCAACAAACAAACATAAAGTACCTCACACTTAAACTTGGGAAGCAATATTAATTCTAATAATTTTCTGGAGGTTTTAATTGCTGGGGTCAAATTGACCCTGAGGGGAAAATATGTTCGTAAATGTAAAGGTAACAGGAGGGTTAAACAGAACATTGTTCTCTTGTTTGTCAACCATTAACTCCACCATGATACAATCTAAAGGTGGACAGATTGACAATTGACTTTTTTTTTGCTCGGTCCCGATGCGCGCGCACGGAGCTCTGTGGCGCGCGAGACGGAGATCGATAAGTGTTAACGCAACGCGAAGAGACAGCAATGACATGCTGCTGTGGAGATACGATCAACAACAGACGTTTAGTTTAATAAAAGAACAAAGACGTGCGATAGAGAACATGTCAGGGGGCGGGCCAATCTCTTTAATGTCATGCGATCTACCAACACTACGCCGCGATCGACTGGCAGGTCGCGATCGACGTGTTGAGACCCTGATCTACAGGAAGTAAAAGTCGTAACAAGGTTTCCGGAGGTGAACCTGCGGAAGGATCATTACCGATGAACAGCACGACCGTCTGCATGAGAGCGGACAGAGTTCAGATTGAAGTGGTGGATTGGAAGCTCATTTTGCAAGTGACTTTTTTTTCGTCCCGACGACCAACAACAGACGGATTGGAAGCTCATTCTGCGCATGCGTTAAATGCGTTAAAAAAAAAAACTAGTTAAACCTGTCATTGGATTAACTGAGTTAACGCGTTATTTTTCACAGCACTAATATATATATTATATGTATGTATATATATATATATTTACACTGTTGTGGCTGAATTTCTTCCTTTTTGGTCGACTCTGACTAATCTCTTAACCTGATGCTTATAAACTTGTATCTCTCTCCTATCTGACTGCTGGTGAGACGCCACAGAATACTCACCCTCTGGACCTCAGTAATCAAACACCCACAGGACACAGAGAGTTTGGATCAGAGCTCAATTCACCTAGATGTATTTGTAACCAACAGTTTCACAAATAAACCTGGTCTGGGTATTAAAGACAACGACCTCCCTCCACATCTGTCTTTCCCAAGCCCCGAACAAACACAAACACATATTATTTATACATCAGCCTCAATGCAGGTGCCGCCTCTGTCCACTCCCTCATTACATATTAGTTCTCGTCACTCAGAGTGACCTCAGTGTGACCTCAGTGTGACCTCTGTCCCAGTCCAAGCTGGTTACTTTAAGGAATGTGAGGTTCTTGCTGACGTCTCCCCCCTCGTTACTTCTCTTATCGTTATTGTGTCTAAGATAAGATATATACTTTATTAATCCCCAAGGGGAAATTAGTTCTCTGCATTTAACCCATCCTTAGTTATTATGAGCAGGGCTGCAGTGATGCGCCCGGGAAGCAACTGGGGGTTCAGTGCCTTGCTCAAGGACACTTCAACTTGCAACTAATGGGGAGAGCGGGGATCGAACCGACAACCTTGGGGTTGCAGGACGACCCCCTTACCCCACTGAGCCTCCTGGTCCTCTCTGCAGTCTCCTCTCTACCGGTTCAGACTGGAGCAGCACACGGCCGCTGGGTCTGTCTCTGTCTGGCGTTGTTGACCCTTGTCTGAGGGAGAGAGCTGTGTGTGTGTGTGTGTGTGTGCCCTCTCAAATGTAGCTTAGCGAAAATTCAGACAGGAAGACATTGGGTACAGCTGGTTCATTCACAAGTCTTGCAGCGATTACTCCATTAGCTGATTGGGGGCGGGCCCGATGAATGAACCAACCATTTAGAGCCAGCCCAGTTGGATAAGCCTATCACAGTCGTTGGTAACACTTTAAAGTTGTGTTCTCTGCTGCTGTCAGTTGTCGTTTCAGCTCGCGTCAGTTCGTATGGGGAGATTGGTCCTCTGCTGATTGCATCTAGTTATTGGGAGCTGAAACATGTCAGTTTCCGATTGGGGTTATCTCGTGGAGAGGTGTGTTCAGTGGCAGGTGGCTGCCCTGTGGGCTCACCTGCTCACCGGTGTTTCTAGCAGCGAGCCTCCTCTCCTGCTCCACTAGCAAGTATGGCTAGTTAGTTAGCTGCTATCAGCTGCTCTCTACGCGACAGGACCGAAGAGCGGGTATGCCGAGGCTGCAGGCTAAGAGGAGCACGGCGCTCTGGTATTTGGTACGCCAGGAATTGCCTCTACGAGTGACAACGGCGTCATCTCCGCCCTGCAGTCACGGTGTAGCTTCATGCACACCATCGATGCTCTCTTCAAATCCTGGTAACCGCTGTGTCTTTATTACGTTGCTTCGGCGGCGCTAACTGGGCTCCGTGAGGTGAACCGGAACACTAAGTAAGTGCACTCTGAGTTCAGACTCGCGCCCGAAGCTCCGGACCGTCTTTTCGATTCAAGCAGTACGAACCAGTCCTTCCAGTCACGGAAGGGGAGCGTGTGCGAAAGTGATGCCGCTTGTGAAATAACATAACGGGGCAGCAGTTCATACAAACTTTAAATGTCGCGGTAGGACAGCGCCAGGCATGCACGCGTCAGGAGAAGTATCGCAGCCGGCGATTACTCTGGTAGTCCCGCTATGGTCGCGGCTGGGTCGTGACATCGCATTGTCTAACGGGTATTCTGGTTTGACATAGCCTGATAGTTGTATCAATGGATACGTAGTGTAAATAAAGGTTTCTAATTTAGGTTAACTTAAGGATGCAGTTGCAACTAAATAATACGTAACGTAGTTGACTGCCATGTAAGTACATTTAGTGGGAGGATGTCAGTGAGAATAAAATATAAATATATTTATATATTGTATACAAATGAAAATAAATATTTTATATTTTAGTTTATATTTATAAAGAAGGTCGAAGTCATTGAGTCTGTAAAGTCAATAGAGCGATGTAGTCCGGGGGAAGTTTCAGCCTTTACAAGACAGCTGGGACTAACGCTGTGCCCCTTAAGGCTGACTAGAGCAAAACATTAAGCCGGTAAGGCTGGCGTGAGCATTGAGCCTCGGAAGGCTGGAGCAAGCGTTGGGCCTGTAAGACTGGCTGGAGCGAGCCTTGGGTCTGGAAGGCAGGCTGGCACGAGCATTGGGGCCTGTAAGACTGGCTGGAGCTAGCATTGACCCTGTAAAAGCTGGCCGGAGCGAGCATTGAGCCTCGGAAGGCTGGAGCAAGCGTTGGGCCTGTAAGACTGGCTGGAGCTAGCATTGAGCCTCTAATGGCAGGCAGGAGCAAGCATTGAGCCTCGGAAGACTGGCGTGAGCATTGAGCCTCGGAAGACTGGAGCAAGCATTAAGCCTCGGAAGGCTGGAGCAAGCGTTGGGCCTGTAAGACTGGATGGAGCTAGCATTGAGCCTCTAATGGCAGGCAGAAGCAAGCATTGAGCCGCTAAGTTGGGGAATGGGAGTCGATCTGTTGGAAACTTGAGACTTTCAAAGATTTACTTTCTTTCTGCCTACCGGTTTGGGGTAAAGATGGCTTTGCTTGGTCACATATTTGTAGTTGGGTAGCAGAATAAGGTAAAAGCCAGAGTGGGCTTGTTAGGATACAACATTTAGAAGTATAATAGAGGTAGCATATATTTAGTAGGCGTGGGCTTTTGTGTTTTCTTTAAATAGTCATTAAACGTTAATTCCACAGCTCGTCTTTAAATGTGGTAATAAGTTTTCAGAAGAAACAGGATGATAACGTTGGCTGGTTGTAAGGATACCTGACAGATGGCAAAAGGAAGAGTTTTCCATCAGTACATGCTCCCTGTCTAATGTTAAATCTGAGGAGAAATGTGGTTGAACTAATGCTCATTAATCAGGATATCGTGATCACGATCTCAATCTATTTCTTCAGTGTGGCAATTCATATTCACCTCTAGCGGTGTGCTGGACACCTGAGGAGTAATTCAGCGGGCAATCTGATTGGCAGGTTAGTACTGTTGCATGTGGAATGACTAGAGAGGTAAGAAGGTAGAATAGAGAGTAAGTATCTATCAGGGGTAGGTCCAGCGTGAGGATGATATCGGCTGGGTCTTGACCCTTGCATAAAGGACTGCATAAACGCTTTGGTGTGAGCGGCAGTATAGTCGTGGGCGTCATGGAGGCTTGGTCTAGGACGCAAGAACAAGTAAAAGAGTTTACGCTTACTCACTCTCCTGGCCATTGGTACATTCGTCAGAGGTGTCATACCTGAGGAATGCGCGTTTATGGCCTACTCTCTGGATATGGCATCGGCCTATCTCAAATTTTCCCGATATTATCTATCTTGACGGGCCGGTATGACCTGCGGGGCAGGTTGTTGGACTATTTCTGTATGGAGTCGCGTTTGCTGCAAAGGCTGATGGTGCATTTCCCTGATGCAGTCAAGGGCTACACGGATGCAGGCCATCCGTGGTTTTGGGGAGTTACTGGCCTCCCTCTGTGACACAGTTGCAGTCCGTCAATGGTGATCGTTAAGCAACTTCAATAGCTTAGGAGACGCTCATCTTCCTAAGACCTCAGGCCATTTTCGGATCCTGGATGGTCTTCCCGGGCAATACTCCAAGTATCTAGGCAGCTTTGTACGGGAGGGCCTCCTTTCTTCGATCAACGAAGCATTATGTAGGTCAAAGGGGTAGCACAGAGGCTGCTACTTTGGCTAACCCCTAGGCATCGCAGTTGCACTGATGGCGGGAATGGGACAGCTGTAGACCTTTACCCTGACCTCAACCTAATGCTGGCCAGTCATAAATCATTGAAGTCCGGCACTACAGGACTGTCTCAAAAAATTAGAATATTGTGATAAAGTTCTTTATTTTATTTTTCCTGTTCTATTTAAAAACAAAAATGCTCTCTGGATTCATTTCAAATTAAAAATTTTTAAGTGCTGATTTCTTTAATTTGCTTGATTATGGCTTACCAAAAAAGAAAACCAAAACCTGAATATTTCCCTCATTGAATATAAAAAAAGAAAAAAAAAAGATTTAAAACAGCGATTGTTTGTGCTGGCTCAGGAAACCCAGGCAGGTGTTTTATTCAAGGGAGGTATTAAAGTGATTTGTTTAATACTCCCTACTAGTACCCTTTTTCAATATATAGATATATTTAGAGATTATTATAAGCTCTAAGTCATAATAAATATAAATCAAATATAATAAATATATAAAAGGCTTGTAATATTTCTGTTGATTTGTAATGAATCCAGAATTTGTTTGATTTTTGCATTTGACTGCATTAAAGAAAATAAAGATATTACTAAAATATTTCTAATTTTCTGTATATGGTAAGTCATTCATATAATTGTTTGTGGTGTCCGTTTCAAGTATTGGTTGGCAGTGACTTGTCAGTCATCTTATGTACAGCCGTATCTCACCATAGCTAAGGTTCCAGATCCGCTCGCTAACACGGACTTGTGGAACCATTCTGGTGCGATGTGATCAGTTTTCTTGTGAGTTTTCCTCAATTTCCTGCTTCTACGTTGCCTCATCTAAACGTGTGCTTCTAGCATTCTCTGTTTCACATTGCCCTTAACTAACGTGAAGCATGCTTGAGTACCTCTTGGTTCGGCCTAAGACTGGCTCCTCTGCTCCTCTCTTCCTTATCCCGGGGAAGGTGGCCATATCTCAGACTTGGTTCCGGGGTCATTGGAAGGTTATCCTCCCAAATAGCAACTTAGCCTAGCCAAACTACTCGGGGCATTCTTTCCGGATAGGGGCTACTACGTCGGCTGCCGCCAAGGCATCTCCGCCTCGACTCTCCAGAGAATGGGGAGGTGGTCCTCCTCTGCCGTTGGCTCCGACATCCGGCTGGACCTCGACACCATATGGTCAAATCAAAGGTCCCTGAAACCTTAAATTGGTAAGGTTTACATATAACTGGTGGTGGTGTTCATTTCGCGGCTATGCTGGCCTTAAATCTATTGTGGTTTGGGAACCATAGCTTATTACTGCTAATTTCATTCCGTAGCTAGAATTCCCAGTCATTTCTGGGTTTACATTTGTTCTGCCTTGTTGTGAGCTGTTCTCTATTTCCTGCTTTTACGCCTCGCGCCTAAAAACGTCCAGGTTTCTGGTTTCACGTTGTTCTTAACTAACGTGAAGTTTCTACTTCCTGGTTGACGCTGCCATCTTAACGTAATAGTTAGCGGTTTACGCTGCCCGGCTTAACGTGATCTTTCTTAATTTCCTAGGTGAACGCTATCTGGCGAACGGTATCCTTCTTATTTTCCTAGGTCTCCTACCTGGCAAAGCGGATTATCTTCAATTTCCAGCAAAAATCAGGCAAAAGATGGTATGGAAACCCGCCTCGCTTACAGGTCCGGGAGGGCCGTCACAAAGCTGACATAATATTCCTGTTTCCGGTATTTCTTGTTTCTGGTTCATGACGAACCCGTCCAACGAGGACACAGTCTCTTTCCCGGACGTACTTCCCCGGATGCGTGGTAACGCCAGAGTCCGACAGGGGTCTAACGAGAAGCGAACAACCAATACAACCGACTGGAACTGTCCTGCGGTCTTGATAGTGCCCGCTACTATACTGTTCTGCGGTCTACACAGGACCCCAACCTGTCCTTGTCTTCGGTCTACCCATGACCCCAATCTATTCTTGTCTGCGGTCTAACTTGACCCAACCTATCCGTCCTTGGGAGCGACCACACGTCGTGACCCCGCTATCCATTCGGGATCTTAAATCCCCTTCTCCTTTGAAGTGGTAGTTCCTTTCCACACTGTCCAGTTCTGTCTACTCACCCCTCCTGTCCTTGTCTGTGGTGCGTCTTCACCCTAATCTGCCTTTCGCGCCATTTCCACCGCTTATCATTTTCGGGATCCGGTCGGATCCTGCTATCTTAGTGCTGTATATCTAGATCGGCACTATTAGCTTCTGCGGTCGATAGAGACCCCCGTATCCTTGTCTGCAGTCCTTCGGGGCCTTCCTCTCTTGCTTTTTAGCTAGACCTTCTTAACTCTGTGATGTTTACTATTACGGCTAGCCTTAACCCTTCGAACCATAACTAGTGGTTTCATGAAATGGTTCTAGGGGTGCCTAGGAAACTTCTGCGGCTGTAGGTAAGGTTGAATTTATTTTATACATATAAATAATTCTCATTGGGGGGATTCTGCCTGCACAGATATCAGCATCTCTACCCCTGGTTTATCCTACTTCAGGATGGAGTCCAATCGCCAAAAAGACTTTGCACTATTGCAATATTCTATTGTAATAAATGATTGTTAAACTCTAAATACCCGTCTCTCCTGATTGAATCATCTTTGTAGATGTCATTTAAGCCTAATATAACACAATGTAAAAGTTTAATACACCCTATGTATATATGTTGTGGAAGCACATAATTTGAAACATTTTTCCCACCACAACACACACATATATATATATATGTGTATATGTATATTTATATCTATACACATATAATATATATATACATATACATATATATTATATGTGTATATATATTATATGTGTATATATACACATATATATATATATATATCTACACATATTACATATATATATGTATAGATATAGTAATGGTAAAGATATACGTTTGTTTGTGAATTGATTTGAGAACAGACACAGGCATGTGGAGATGGAGAGAGACGGAGGGTGTAGTACATATGTATGTATATATATATACATACACATGTATATATATATGCATGTATATATATTAGGGCTGTCAATCGATTAAAAACAATTAACTAATTAATCGCACATTTTGAAATTCATTAATCGCGATTAAAAGTTTTTTTTTCTTCTAAAGACTAAATCTTCTAAATGAACGAGTAATCCCTTCAGTATTTCAGACACTTGTTTAATTGTATTCTTTTTTTAAAGACTAAACTTCCCACAGAGCTGTGTTTTCAAAGAGGCTTCTACATATAAAGTGCCAGCGAGGTATTTAATATCGTGGATGATAAATTGTTTCTTCAGTGAAACATCAGATTAGTAAACAAGGTGTATTAGATAGATAGATAGATAGATAGATATATTTATTTGTCGTTTGCCAGAGTACAGGTACAAAAGCATCGAAATTACAAGAAAGGGTGGATGAAAGATTACAGCATAACATGAGGGAAGAAGGCGCAGAAAACACCAACCCCCACTATGCCCGAGAGGGGTACAGTGTGGAGCAGGAAAACACTAGCACATACACATTTTAGACATGACTTGCAACGAGTAGAAGGGGGGAGGGAGGTAATCAACTGGTGATCTAAGTCCATTGGGGGCAGAAGGTAACCAGCACCGACAAGGCAGCGCGCCAGCCAGTCCGCGCCAACACAGCAGCGCCAGCCACAGCCCCGTCTGCCACATCAGGGGGTAAAAAAAGCAGGCGGCGCGGGATGGGGGAGGGGTAGTGAATGCAATCAGTATTATTGAAAGTTCGTAAAGGCAGTTCTGGTATGTCGCCCTCCCCAGGCCACAACAGACAGAGTTTCAGTCCGTAAGATGGTCGCGGAGAGGCTTGAAAGGTCCTGGAGAAAATGCCAACCACAGGTGTCTGTGATAGGGTGAGAGGCTCCGCTTCAGCTATTCAGGGAGTTGTTACCCGAAAACGCCTGGCTGGGCAAGGCCCGTTTCTGCTGAGGGAGCCAAAGTGATAAGATTGGGATTTGTCGGCTTCAGCAGTTATATCCATACTTGGCGCAGACTCTACTATTCCACCCACTTTCCTAGATTATTTTTCAACCGATCCAATTTTCGTCGGCAGCCTAGGAAGTGAACGTTGTCACCGCTTTGGTTCTTCCGATAAACCAGTAACGCCAAATCCAAACAGCAGAAACTTGTAATCAGGTTCGGTAGGTAGATGTCATCGCCCTCCACGGAAAGGCGCTGCTAGGCAAACAATGACACGTCTTATACTGTAACCAGCTGCAACGTCCGAGGATCGGCAGGTCTCAACCCAAGCTTTCACAGAAGACGCAGTTAATTGCGCTAGAGAGACCAGTTACCGATGATCAGTTGATCGGTCCACATGGTTTTAGTTCAAGATGAAGGAGGAGAGCCCTCAAGGCAAAACAAGACAAGACATGACGAGAGTAGTCAAGCAGGGAAGAAATATGGGAGTAGAGAGAGAAAATGCGACCGCCTGACACATTGGTCCTGTCATCTTTAACACTGAACAGCAGAACCAGTGGCCTTGGTGACTGACATGTCATGTTAACCCCTAGAGGCTGGTGGCATTTTATACATTTTACAAAAAACATGTAATTACCTTTTAAAGTCTTCTGCATGTGACATCCCAGTGTTTCCACCATTCTATCAGGGTGTTCTTTATTAAACAAACGCCTGTTGCTGGTCGCCTCCAGCAGAAGTAATGTACGGTTCTTCCTTAGAGACGCCTTTTGTTCTTTATTAAACTAAACGCCTGTTGTTGGTCGCCTCTCCAGCAGAAGTAATGTACGGTTCTTCCCTTAGAGACGACATTGACCTTTACTAAACTAAACGACTGTTGCTGGTCGTCCCTCCAGCAGAAGTAATGTACGGTTCTTTCCTTAGAGACGCCTTTTGTTCTTTATTAAACTAAACGCCTGTTGTTGGTCGCCTCTCCAGCAGAAGTAATGTACGGTTCTTTCCTTAGAGACGCCTTTGTTCTTTATTAAACTAAACGCCTGTTGTTGGTCGCCCTCCAGCAGAAGTAATGTACGGTTCTTTCCTTAAAGACGCCTTTTGTTCAGACGCCTTTGTTCTTTATTAAACTAAACGCCTGTTGTTGGTCGCCTCCAGCAGAAGTAATGTACGGTTTTTCCTTCAAGACGCCTTTGTTCTTTATTAAACTAAACGCCTGTTGTTGGTCGCTCTCCAGCAGAAGTAATGTACGGTTCTTTCCTTAAAGACGCCTTTGTTCTTTATTAAACTAAACGTCTGTTGTTGGTCGCCTCCAGCAGAAGTACGGTTCTTCCTTAGAGACGCCTTTGTTCTTTATTAAACTAAACGCCTGTTGTTGGTCGCCTCCACCAGAAGTAGTACGGTTCTTTCCTTAGAGACGCTCCTTGTTCTTTATTAAACTAAACGCCTGTTGTTGGTCGCCTCCAGCAGAAGTAATGTACGTTCTTCCTTCAAGACGTGTTTGTTCTTTATTAAACTAAACGCCTGTTGTTGGTCGCCTCCAGCAGAAGTAATGTACGGTTCTTTCCTTCAGAGACGCCTTTTGTTCTTTATTAAACCAAACGTCTGTTGTTGGTCGCCCTCCAGCAGAAGTAATGTACGGTTCTTTCCTTAGAGACGCCTTTTGTTCTTTATTAAACTAAACGCCTGTTGTTGGTCGCCTCCAGCAGAAGTAATGTACGGTTCTTTCCTTAGAGACGCCTTTGTTCTTTATTAAACTAAACGTTTGTTGTTGGTCGTCCTCCAGCAGAAGTAATGTACGGTTCTTTCCTTAGAGACGCCTTTGTTCTTTATTAAACTAAACGCCTGTTGTTGGTCGCCTCCAGCAGAAGTAATGTACGGTTCTTTCCTTAGAGACGCCTTTTGTTCTTTATTAAACCAAACGCCTGTTGTTGGTCGCCTCCAGCAGAAGTAATGTACGTTCTTTCCTTCAAGACGCCTTTGTTCTTTATTAAACTAAACGCCTGTTGTTGGTCGCCTCCAGCAGAAGTAATGTACCTGTTTCTTCCTTCAAGACGCCTTGTTCTTTATTAAACTAAACGCCTGTTGCTCTGTTGGCTCGCCCTCCAGCAGAAGTAATGTACGGTTCTTTCCTTAGAGACGCCTTTGTTCTTTATTAAACCAAACGCCTGTTGTTGGTCGCCCTCTCCAGCAGAAGTAATGTACGGTTCTTTCCTTAGAGACGCCTTTGTTCTTTATTAAACTAAACGCCTGTTGTTGGTCGCCTCTCCAGCAGAAGTAATGTACGGTTCTTTCCTTAGAGACGCCTTTTGTTCTTTATTAAACCAACGCCTGTTGTTGGTCGCCCTACAGCAGAAGTAATGTACGGTTCTTTCCTTAGAGACGCCTTTGTTCTTTATTAAACTAAACGCCTGTTGTTGGTCGCCCTCCAGCAGAAGTAATGTACGGTTCTTTCCTTAGAGACGCTTTGTTCTTTATTAAACTAAACGCCTGTTGTTGGTCGCCTCCAGCAGAAGTAATGTACGGTTCTTTCCTTAGAGACGCCTTTTGTTCTTTATTAAACTAAACGTCTGTTGTTGGTCGCCCTCCAGCAGAAGTAATGTACGGTTCTTTCCTTAGAGACGCTTTGTTCTTTATTAAACCAAACGCCTGTTGTTGGTCGCCTCCAGCAGAAGTAATGTACGGTTCTTTCCTTAGAGACGCCTTTGTTCTTTATTAAACTAAACGTCTGTTGTTGGTCGCCTCCAGCAGAAGTAATGTACGGTTCTTTCCTTAGAGACGCCTTTGTTCTTTATTAAACTAAACGCCTGTTGGTCGCCTCCAGCAGAAGTAATGTACGGTTCTTTCCTTAGAGACGTCTTTGTTCTTTATTAAACTAAACGTCTGTTGTTGGTCGCCTCTACAGCAGAAGTAATGTACGGTTCTTTCCTTAGAGACGCCTTTGTTCTTTATTAAACTAAACGCCTGTTGTTGGTCGCCTCCAGCAGAAGTAATGTACGGTTCTTTCCTTAGAGACGCCTTTGTTCTTTATTAAACCAAACGCCTGTTGTTGGTCGCCTCCAGCAGAAGTAATGTACGGTTCTTTCCTTTAGAGACGCCTTTTGTTCTTTATTAAACTAAACGTCTGTTGTTGGTCGCCTCCAGCAGAAGTAATGTACGGTTCTTTCCTTAGAGACGCCTTTGTTCTTTATTAAACTAAACGCCTGTTGTTGGTCGCCTCCAGCAGAAGTAATGTACGGTTCTTTCCTTAGAGACGCCTTTTGTTCTTTATTAAACTAAACGTCTGTTGTTGGTCGTCTCTCCAGCAGAAGTAATGTACGGTTCTTTCCTTAGAGACGCCTTGTTCTTTATTAAACTAAACGCCTGTTGCTGGTCGCCTCCAGCAGAAGTAATGTACGGTTCTTTCCTTAGAGACGCCTTTGTTCTTTATTAAACTAAACGCCTGTTGTTGGTCGCCCTCCAGCAGAAGTAATGTACGGTTCTTTCCTTAGAGACGCCTTTTGTTCTCTTATTAAACTAAACGTCTGTTGTTGGTCGCCCTCCAGCAGAAGTAATGTACGGTTCTTTCCTTAGAGACGTCTTTTTTTCTTTATTAAACTAAACGCCTGTTGTTGGTCGCCTCCAGCAGAAGTAATGTACGGTTCTTTTTCCTTAGAGACGCCTTTGTTCTTTATTAAACTAAACGCCTGTTGTTGGTCGCCTCCAGCAGAAGTAATGTACGGTTCTTTCCTTAGAGACGTCTTTGTTCTTTATTAAACCAAACGTCTGTTGTTGGTCGCTCTCCAGCAGAAGTAATGTACGGTTCTTTTCCTTAGAGACGCCTTTGTTCTTTATTAAACTAAACGCCTGTTGCTGGTCGCCTCTCCAGCAGAAGTAATGTACGGTTCTTTCCTTTAAGAGACGCTCTTTGTTCTTTATTAAACTAAACGCCTGTTGTTGGTCGCCCTCTACAGCAGAAGTAATGTACGGTTCTTTCCTTAGAGACGCCTTTGTTCTTTATTAAACCAAAAGTCTGTTGTTGGTCGTCTCTCCAGCAGAAGTAATGTACGGTTCTTCCTTAGAGACGCTTTTGTTCTTTACTAAACTAAACGTCTGTTGTTGGTCGCCCTCTACAGCAGAAGTAATGTACGGTTCTTTCCTTAGAGACGCTCTTTGTTCTTTATTAAACTAAACGCCTGTTGTTGGTCGCCTCCAGCAGAAGTAATGTACGGTTCTTTCCTTAGAGACGCTTTGTTCTTTATTAAACTAAACGTCTGTTGTTGGTCGCCTCCAGCAGAAGTAATGTACGGTTCTTTCCTTAGAGACGTCTTTTGTTCTTTATTAAACTAAACGTCTGTTGTTGGTCGCCTCTACAGCAGAAGTAATGTACGGTTCTTTCCTTAGAGACGCCTTTGTTCTTTATTAAACTAAACGTCTGTTGTTGGTCGCCTCTCCAGCAGAAGTAATGTGTTCTTCTTTCCTTAGAGACGTCTTTGTTCTTTATTAAACTAAACGTCTGTTGTTGGTCGCCTCTCCAGCAGAAGTAATGTACGGTTCTTTCCTTAGAGACGCCTTTTTGTTCTTTATTAAACTAAACGCCTGTTGTTGGTCGCCCTCCAGCAGAAGTAATGTACGGTTCTTTCCTTAGAGACGCCTTTTGTTCTTTATTAAACTAAATGTCTGTTGTTGGTCGTCTCTCCAGCAGAAGTAATGTACGGTTCTTTCCTTAGAGACGCTTTTGTTCTTTATTTAACTAAACGTCTATAGATGGTCGTCTCTCCAGCAGTAGAAATGTACGGTTCTTTCCTTAGAGACGCCTTTTGTTCTTTATTAAACTAAACGCCTGTTGTTGGTCGCCCTCCAGCAGAAGTAATGTATGGTTCTTTCTTAGAGACGCCTTTGTTCTTTAGTAAACTAAACGTCTGTTGTTGGTCGCCCTCCAGAAGTAATTTCTTTTCCTTAGAGACGTCTTTGTTCTTTATTAAACTAAACGTCTGTTGCTGGTCGCCCTCCAGCAGAAGTAATGTACGGTTTCTTTCCTTACAGAGCGCCTCTTTGTTCTTTATTAAACTAAACGCCTGTTGTTGGTCGCCTCCAGCAGAAGTAATGTACGGTTCTTTCCTTAGAGACGCCTTTGTTCTTTATTAAACTAAACGCCTGTTGTTGGTCGCCTACAGCAGAAGTAATGTATGGTTCTTTCCTTAGAGACGCTTTGTTCTTATTAAACTAAACGTCTGTTGTTGGTCGCCTGTCCAGCAGCAGAAGTAATGTACGGTTCTCTCCTTCAAGACGTGTTTGTTCTTTATTAAACTAAACGTCTGTTGTTGGTCGCCTCTACAGCAGAAGTAATGTACGGTTCTTTCCTCCTTAAGACGCCTTTGATCTTTATTAAACTAAACGTCTGTTGCTGGTCGTCTCTCCAGCAGAAGTAATGTACGGTTCTTTCCTTAGAGACGATTTTGTTCTTTATTAAACTAAACGTCTGCTGTTGGTCGCCCTCACAGCAGAAGTAATGTACGGTTCTTTCCTTAGAGACGCTCTTTGTTCTATATTAAACTAAATGTCTGTTGTTGGTCGCCTCCAGCAGAAGTAATGTACGGTTCTTTCCTTAAAGACGACTTTGTTCTTTATTAAACTAAACGCCTGTTGCTGGTCGCCCTACAGCAGAAGTAATGTACGGTTTCTTTCCTTCAAGACGCCTTTTGTTCTTTATTAAACCAAACGCCTGTTGTTGGTCGCCTCCAGCAGAAGTAATGTACGTTCTTTCCTTAGAGACGTCTTTGTTCTTTATTAAACTAAACGTCTGTTGTTGGTCGCTCTACAGCAGAAGTAATGTACGGTTCTTTCCTTAGAGACGCTTTGTTCTTTAGTAAACTAAACGCCTGTTGTTGGTCGCTCTCCAGCAGAAGTAATGTACGGTTCTTTCCTTAGAGACGTCTTTGTTCTTTATTAAACTAAACGTCTGTTGTTGGTCGCCCTCACAGCAGAAGTAATGTACGGTTCTTTCCTTCAAGACGCCTTTGTTCTTTATTAAACTAAACGCCTGTTGTTGGTCGCCCTCCAGCAGAAGTAATGTACGGTTCTTTCCTTAGAGACGTCTTTGTTCTTTATTAAACTAAACGTCTGTTGTTGGTCGCCTCCAGCAGAAGTAATGTACGGTTCTTTCCTTAGAGACGTCTTTGTTCTCTTATTAAACTAAACGTCTGTTGTTGGTCTTCTCTCCAGCAGAAGTAATGTACGGTTCTTTCCTTAGAGACGTCTTTGTTCTTTATTAAACTAAACGTCTGTTGTTGGTCGCCTCCAGCAGAAGTAATGTACGGTTCTTTCCTTAGAGACGCCTTTGTTCTTTATTAAACTAAACGTCTGTTGATGGTCGCTCTCCAGCAGAAGTAATGTGTAACGGTTCTTTCCTTAGAGACGCTTTTGTTCTTTATTAAACTAAACGTCTGTTGCTGGTCGCCTCCAGCAGAAGTAAACGGTTCTTTCCTTACAGACGCCTTTGTTCTTGTATTAAACTAAACGCCTGTTGTTGGTCGCCTCCAGCAGAAGTAATGTACGGTTCTTTCCTTAGAGACGCCTTTGTTCTTTATTAAACTAAACGTCTGTTGCTGGTCGCCTCCAGCAGAAGTAATGTACGGTTCTTTCAAGACGTGTTTGTTCTTTATTAAACTAAACGCCTGTTGTTGGTCGCCTCTACAGCAGAAGTAATGTACGGTTCTTTCCTTCAAGACGCCTTTGTTCTTTATTAAACTAACGCCTGTTGCTGGTCGCCTCCAGCAGAAGTAATGTACGGTTCTTTCCTTAGAGACGTCTTTGTTCTTTATTAAACTAAACGTCTGTTGTTGGTCGCCTCTCACAGCAGAAGTAATGTACGGTTCTTTTCCTTAGAGACGCCTTTGTTCTATATTAAACTAAAGGTCTGTTGTTGGTCGTCTCTCCAGCAGAAGTAATGTACGGTTCTTTCCTTAGAGACGCCTTTGTTCTTTATTACACTAAACGCCTGCTGCTGGTCGCCTCCAGCAGAAGTAATGTACGGTTCTTTCCTTAGACGCTTTTGTTCTTTATTAAACTAAACGCCTGTTGTTGGTCGCCTCCAGCAGAAGTAATGTACGGTTCTTGCCTTAGAGACGTCTTTGTTCTTTATTAAACTAATCGTCTGTTCTTGGTCCTCTCTCCAGCAGAAGTAATGTACGCTTCTTTCCTTAGAGACGCCTTTTGTTCTTTATTAAACTAAACGTCTGTTGTTGGTCGCCTCTACAGCAGAAGTAATGTACGGTTCTTTCCTTAGACGCTTTGTTCTCTTTATTAAACTAAACGCCTGTTGTTGGTCTTTCTCCAGCAGAAGTAATGTACGGTTCTTTCCTTAGAGACGTTTTGTTCTTTATTAAACTAAACGCCTGTTGTTGGTCGCCTCCAGCAGAAGTAATGTACGGTTCTTTCCTTAGACGCCTTGTTCTTTATTAAACTAAACGCCTGTTGTTGGTCGCTCTCCAGCAGAAGTAATGTACGGTTCTTTCCTTAGAGACGCCTTTTGTTCTTTATTAAACTAAACGCCTGTTGCTGGTCGCCTCCAGCAGAAGTAATGTACGGTTCTTTCCTTAGAGACGTCTTTGTTCTTTATTAAACTAAACGCCTGTTGTTGGTCGCCTCCAGCAGAAGTAATGTACGGTTCTTTCCTTAGAGACGCCTTTGTTCTTTATTAAACTAAACGCCTGTTGCTGGTCGCCTCTACAGCAGAAGTAATGTACGGTTCTTTCCTTAGAGACGCCTTTGTTCTTTATTAAACTAAACGTCTGTTGTTGGTCGTCTCTCCAGCAGAAGTAATGTACGGTTCTTTCCTTCAAGACGTCTTTGTTCTTTATTAAACTAAACGCCTGTTGTTGGTCGCCCTCCAGCAGAAGTAATGTACGGATCTTTCCTTAGAGACGCTTCTTGTTCTTTATTAAACTAAACGCCTGTTGTTGGTCGCCTCTACAGCAGAAGTAATGTACGGTTCTTCCCTTAGAGACGTCTTTGTTCTATATTAAACTAAATGTCTGTTGTTGGTCGCCTCTCCAGCAGAAGTAATGTACGGTTCTTTCCTTTAAAGACGCCTTTGTTCTTTATTAAACTAAACGTGTTGCTGGTCGCCTCTACAGCAGAAGTAATGTACGGTTCTTTCCTTAGAGACGCTTTTGTTCTTTATTAAACTAAACGTCTGTTGTTGGTCGCCTCTCCAGCAGAAGTAATGTACGGTTCTTTCCTTCAAGACGCGTTTTTTGTTCTTTATTAAACCAACGTCTGTTGTTGGTCGCTCTCCAGCAGAAGTAATGTACGGTTCTTTCCTTAGAGACGCCTTTTGTTCTTTATTAAACTAAACGCCTGTTGTTGGTCGCCTCCAGCAGAAGTAATGTACGGTTCTTTCCTTAAAGACGTTCTTTGTTCTTTATTAAACTAACCGCCTGTTGCTGGTCGCTCTACAGCAGAAGTAATGTACGGTTCTTTCCTGAGACGCCTCTTTGTTCTTTATTAAACTAAACGTCTGTTGTTGGTCGTCTCTACAGCAGAAGTAATGTACGGTTCTTTCCTTAGAGACGTCTTTGTTCTTTCTTAAACTAAACGTCTGTTGTTGGTCGTCTCTCCAGCAGAAGTAATGTACGGTTCTTTCCTTAGAGACGTCTTTGTTCTTTCTTAAACTAAACGTCTGTTGCTGGTCGTCTCTCCAGCAGCATGTCATTCTGTCTCTAGTGTCGGTCACTCTTCTCTCTCCGTCTCGCCGCAGAGCTCCATGCCGGCGTGTCTGCGCGCACATCGAGCGGAGCAACAACAAAGTCCCCTTCACCTTCCGCCCCGCGTCACCGACACGTCGCCCTCTGCTCCTCTGTGAATATGGAGCAGCAGACGGGAGGAAGGAGGCGGACTGCCGCGGCTCGACACTCAGGGGAGTGAAACAACTTCAACGACACCGGAAGGAAACAAAGTTGCGTTCATTGCGTTAAAATATTTTAGTGCGTTAATCGCGGCCAAATTAATCGCATAGATTAACGCGTTAACGCTGACAGCCCTAATAAATATATATATGTATATATATATATACATATATATGTATATATGTATATATTAGTGCTGTGAAAAATAACGAGTTAACTCAGTTAATTCAATTACAGGTTTAACTAGTTTGGTTTTTTTAACGCATTTAACGCATGCGCAGAATGAGCTTCCAATCCGTCTGTTGTTGGTCGCCGACGAAAAAAGTCACTTGGCAAATGAGCTCCAATCCACCACCACTCAACCTGAACTCTGTCCGCTCTCATGCAGACGGTCTGTTCATCGGTAATGATCCTTCCGCAGGTTCACCTCCGGAAACCTTGTTACGACTTTTACTTCCTGTAGATCAGGGTCTCAACACGTCGATCGCGACCTGCCAGTCGATCGCGGCGTAGTGTCGGTAGATCGCATGACATTAAAGAGATTGGCCCGCCCCCGGACATGTTCTCTAGAGCACGTCTTTGTTCTTTTATTAAACGTCTGTTGTTAATCGTATCTCCACAGCAGCATGTCATTTCTGTCTCTTCGGTTTCAGCTTTGCAGCGGTGTCCCCGCCGTCCCTTTCATCACGGCCCAGTTCATGAAGAAAACCCACAGTCAGTTTGCCTCAGCAGCTGCTAGAGGAAGACTAGAGGCCTTTAGATTGTATCATGGTGGAGTTAATGGTTGACAAACAAGAGAAAAATGTTCTGTTTAACCCTCCTGTTACCTTTACATTTACTAACATATTTTACCCTCGGGGTCAATTTGACCCCAGCAATTAGAACCTCCAGAAAATTATTAGAATTAATATTGCTTCCCAAGTTTAAGTGTGAGGTACTTTATGTTTGTTTGTTGACTACCTAAATAGCCCTTTAAATAAATAAAAAAGTTGATATTTCTTATATGTTTGACACAGTGAAAAACAGCCTGGGGTCAAATTGACCCCAAAGAACACCGACATTAAACATTGAATGGGGTCAAATTGACTCGAAAGGTAACAGGAGGGTTAAACATTCTGTTTAGGATGAAGATGTATTAATGTTCCAAATGGAAGAAAACTGCTAAATAACTGCTGAGTTGCAGCACCATTGTATAGAAGAATGTATAAATGTATATATCCGTCTTTTGTCATAAATCTCTATGTTCTCACAAAATATACCGAGAATATCGGTAATATGTGATTAATCATGATTAATCCACAAAAACCTGTGATTAACCCGATTAAAAATTGTAATCGTTTCACAGCCCTAGTATATATACATATATAGAGAGAGATAGCCTTAGAGATAGGGTAAGGAGATATATTTATTATTTTTATAAATATTTTAGTGCGTTAATCGCGGCCAAATTAATCGCAGAGATTAAAGCCCTAATATATATATATGTATATATATATATACATATATACATACATATGTACTACACCCTCCGTCTCTCTCCATCTCCACATGCCTGTGTCTCTGTTCTCAAATCAATTCACAAACAAACGTATATCTTTACCATTACTATATATATATATATATGTGTGTCTGTATATATATATATGTAATATGTGTATATATATGTGTGTGTATATATATATATATGTGTATATGTATATATATATACATATACACATATACATATATTATGTCTGTATGTATATATATATACACACAGATTATTATACAGGACTGTCTCAGAAAATTAGAATATTGTGATAAAGTTCTTTATTTTCTGTAATGCAATTAAAAAAACAAAAATGTCATGCATTCTGGATTCATTACAAATCAACTGAAATATTGCAAGCCTTTTATTCTTTTAATATTGCTGATTATGGCTTACAGCTTAAGAAAACTCTAAAATCCTATCTCATAAAATTTGAATATTTCCTCAGACCAAGTAAAAAAAGATTTATAACAGCAAAACAAAATCAAACATTTGAAAATGTCCATTAATGCACTCAGTACTTGGTTGGGAACTTTTGCACGGATTACTGCATCAATGCGCGTGGCATGGAGGCAATCAGCCTGTGGCATTGCTGAGGGTTTATGGATGCCCAGGATGCTTCAATAGCGGCCTTTAGCTCATTTGCATTGTTGGGTCTGGTGTCTTTCAGCTTCTTCTTCATAATACCCCACAAATTCTCTATAGGGTTCAGGTCAGGGAATTGGCAGGCCAATCGAGGACAGTAATGCCATGGTCAGTACACCAGTTACTGGTGGTTTTGGCACTGTGGGCAGGTGCCAGATCATGCTGGAAAATGAAATCCTCATCTCCATAGAGCTTTTCAGCAGACGGAAGCATGTAGTGCTCTAAAATCTCTTGGTACACAGCTGCATTTACTCTGGACTTGATGAAACACAGTGGACCAACACCAGCAGCTGACATGGCTCCCCAAACCATCACTGACTGTGGGAACTTCACACTGGATTTCAAGCAACTTGATTTTGCGCCTCCAGCCTTTCTCCAGACTCTGGCGCCTTGACTTCCAATGAAATACAACACTTGCTTTCGTCTGAAAAGAGGACTTTGGACCACTCTGCAACTGTCCAGTGCTTCTTTTCCATAGCCCAAGTCAGACGCTTCTTCCGTTGTCTTGAGTTCAGAAGTGGCTTGACCATGGGAATACGGCTATTGTAGCCCATTTGCCGGACACGTCTGTGAACAGTGGCTTTTGATAGCTGGACTCCAGCTTCAGTCCACTGTCTTTGAAGCTCCCCCAAATTCTGGAAGCGACTCTTCTTCACAATGCTGTTAAGGCTGCTGGGTCATCTCTCTTGGTTGTGCAGCGTTTCCTGCCACATTTCCCCTTCCAACAGACATTTTGTGGATGTGCTTTGAAACTGCACTCTGTGAACAGCTTGCTCTTTGAGAAACTTCTCTTTGTGTCTTACCCTCCTGATGGAGGGTGTCAATGATGGTCCTCTGGACAGCAGTCAGATCAGCAGTCTTCCCATACTTGTGATTTAGTTTACTGAACCAAGCTGAGTGTTTTCAAGGCTCAGGAAACCCTTGCAGGTGTTTCGAGTTAATTAGACGATTCAAGTGATTTGTTTAATACCCTACTAGTATACTTTTTCATGATATTCTAATATTTAGAGATAGGATATTTGAGTTTTCTTAAGCTGTAAGCCATAATCAGCAATATTAAAAGAATAAAAGGCTTGCAATATTTCAGTTGATTTGTAATGAATCCAGAATGCATGACATTTTTGTTTTTTTAATTGCATTACAGAAAATAAAGAACTTTATCACAATATTCTAATTTTCTGAGACAGTCCTGTATATACACATATTACATATATATAAATATATGTGTGTATGTATATATATATGTATATATATGTAGAGGCGGTCGGTGAATTAACGCGCAGTATTCGTAATGTCACTTTAAATCATTTTATTGTATCACAGAAAATGAAGTAAAACTCTTTAACAGAAAATAAACCGTTTTAACTCTAAATGCCTTTCCAACACTGTAAACCCGAACGTCCCAATTAATTAAATAGATTAAGTAGTGTTTACTCAAAGTTTAAGAAAAAGATCTGCTAACTTAAATATGTCAAGTTGTTGTAACATGTTCTTCTTTTTGAGTAATTGTAACTCATATTTTTTTATTAAATGGAACTATTTTGTCTATAAGTAAGCATAGCTTAAAAACATAACTTTAGTCCAACTTAATATAATTAAGTAATTCCATGCTAAGAATGATTAGGTCCTGTTATTTCTATTGTTTTGAATAGGGATGATTTAAAAATACAATAAAATACAATAAGTGCTTCACCAAATCATTAAAATCGACCATAACAAATAAATTGCAATCATAGCCTGATAAAATAGTAACAATTTGAGGGGGAAATGGTCGGAAATTCATGAGATATTCATAAGTGGAAGACAAAATATATTTATTTTATGAATTTGTTGTATTTTTATTTGCAGTTGGTGTCCTATATATTTTACTTAAGTGTTGAGCAGCTGCAGGGATCATGACAAAAACGTTATCCTGGAAATTCACATTGAAATCAACTTGATTGAGGAAGTAGTCATCACGTGTTCGTGGGTCATGCGAGGTGCATTATGGGATTTCGCGGGGTGTTGACTTTCCACGCGTCGCGGACCCGTCCTGGACCAGGCTCGGTGCCACCGTCGACTCAGACTGTTTTCAAGGTGAGTTAAATCATAAGAGTTTTATATATAAGTTGATATAGCGGTATGTAATGTATGAAGTTACACGATGTTGCAATCAGCCAGTTGCTTAACCTCGACAAAGTAAAACTGTAATTTAAATATGTGTCCAGACTTTGCGCGCGACAATACTAACGTCACGTCTGCGCCACTCGCGAGACTTCAGTCTCCTGCCTGTGTCCGTCTCGACTTCAGCGGGGGCTGGTTTGAACTCGAGAGACGCAAGTGGCGGCTAACGTAGGCTAACGTGCTCTACTCATGTTAACGTACTCTAGCTAACGCTCGCAGATTAGCGCTAGCTAACGTTACTCGACGGTGCATCTTGCAGGGTGTCCGCGGGGCATTAAAAAGTCTTAAAAAGTCTTAAATTGCTTTTCCTAAAAATAAGGCCTTAAAAAGTCTTAAATTGTCTTAAATTCAGATTGGATTGGTCTTAAATTTTTTGGGTGTCATGTCATTACGAATATGAGGCAATCTGTTCCGCCAGGTCCGTATTTTGCTCTGTAGCTGCGGTGTCTCTGGTGTCACCGGGCCACGCCCTTCTTAAAGGGCCTCAGATTCGGTCCCATCAATCCCCTACAACGTGAAGCATCGGCTAGTTTAGAAAACATGGGGGATGCAAGTTCAACAACGGCTTGAAAAGAACGAGTGTTTCTGGTCACGGTCGGTGAAATGCTTCTGAAGCTGCGTTATGTGTCGGGAGACTTTCCAGCGGTGGAATCTCACGTGCAGAGCAAGAAGCACAGAGACTAGCGAAGGCCGCCAGCAGCCCGCGGGGCTAGCTGCTGCTCCGCCGCTAGCTGCTGCTCCGCCGCCCGCAACAACGTCAACGCTACAACGTCAACGCTATAACGTCAACGCTACAACGCTGGAGGTCACCGGAGAAAATCCAGCGCCGTGCAACAAAGAGCTCATCACCGAAGTCCAACGCTGCAGTGCGTTCTTCATTCTGTTCTACGAGACTCAGAACCAGACCACCGCGAGCAGACAGCTGGACTTCATTTGCGTTATTGGTGAAATGACCACGTCCCGTCAGGATCCTATGGAGCACAGCTCATGGGCCATGACACCGCCCAGGACCTACTTCAGCATCTCAAAGTAGGTCTAACATAAATATATGTATTAACTATCCTCATGTATATGAGTATGTGTTTCATATAGTTAAGCTTTACTCATGTGTCAAGTTAATAACAATTCAATTCAATTCAATTCAGTTTATTTGTATAGCCCAATTTCACAAATTACAAATTTGTCTCGGAGTGCTTTACAATCTGTACACATAGACATCCCTGCCCCAAAACCTCACATCGGACCAGGAAAAACTCCCAAATAACCCTTCAGGGGGGAAAAAAGGGAAGAAACCTGGAGGAGAGCAACAGAGGAGGATCCCTCTCCTAGGATGGACAGATGCAATAGATGTAATGTGTACAGAAGGACAGATTTAGAGTTAAAATACATTCAATGAATATGACAGAGTGTATGAATAGTTCATAGTAGGCATATTCCACGATGGAGACCTCCACGATCCATCAGGCAGATGGCGGTGGGGAGGAGGAGTGGGCGGAGTCTCAACAGGACAGTGGCGTAGTCATGAGCAGGAATTCCACCCAGACGATCCATCAGGCAGATAGATCTATGCCGTCTCATAGGGTCCGATGACCCCATGAGACGTAAAGTCAAAAGGACTTCCGGGGAGAAAGCAGAGTTAGTAACGTGTGATTGAGAGATGAAAATTCATCCTTAAGGAGAGAAAAGAGGAGATAGGTACTCAGTGCATCCTAAAACGTCCCCCGGCAGCTATAAGCCTATAGCAGCATATCAAGGGGCTGGACCAGGGCAAACCTGATTCAGCCCTAACTATAAGCTCTGTCAAAGAGGAAGGTCTTAAGTCTACTCTAACAGCGATGGATAGGCGCACTACACATGAATTAGACTAATTAAAAATAGTTTTAGAATGGTAGTAGAGGGGTGTTTACCTGTCAATATGTCTACATAGTATACACTAGGCTCAAGGGATGGCTCACGTTGCTTAATTTGTAAAAATAGTTTTCATTCATATTGATCCAGTCTGACATTAATCTGAAGTGGTGTCATGAAGAGATGTGGTGACTGTTGGCTAATGTCTGCCTTTTCTTTCTTTTTTCCAGGAGAATGGACCAAATGTCAACTGGAAGTTTTTGTATTCATACAGTTTGAAAAGGATTGTTTTCCTAGTATATTCACAAAAGCTCAGGAGTAGACGTGTGAACCTGTGCACAAACATCCATCACATAGAGACATGAGAACTCACTCACTCACTCACACACACACACACACACACATACATTCTATTATGTAAATGTATTTGCATTTTAAAAGCAGCTGGAAATGTTATTTATGTTATTTTATAGATTTTTTTTGTTCAAAAGGAACTATGTTGCACGTATTTTAAAAATATATTTACTTGATTTTATAGACATTTGTTCATGGGACTTAAATGTTCTGAAAATGTTGTATTAATAAATATAATTTACAACAGCAATGACATTTGTGTTATCCTTTTGCATTACACCATACTGTTAATTTTGAACACATCAGTGTGTTTACTTTGAATTAATTAATTTAGATTAATGTATATTTCCTTCGTACGTTAGGTCTTAAATTTTATTTAGACGTGGTCTTAAAAAGTCTTAAAAAGTCTTAAATTTCACTGGTTTATTCCTGTAGACACCCTGTCTTGGACAAGCCGACGAGCGCGAGGTGTTCCACTAAACTAGCTTGTTCGACTGAGAAACTGGCGGCTAACGAACATACGCTAGCTAACATAAGATAACGGTGGTCTCCCGTGCGTCTCGGCTGGTCCAGGTGGAGCGCGCGGTGTTTCTCCATCAAGCTTGCTGTCACTCGCAACTCTGTAGCATTTTTTTGCATGTCATTCTGTTAATTATTTTTTGTGCAAACCTGGAATTTCTGCACAGATAAAGATAAAGATTATGCAACTCAATTGTTCTACGCTAACGCCACCAAACTTCAATCAACAGGTTTTTGTCAAGCTAAGTAAGTTATTCAAGACATGTCTACCGTGGCAAATAAAGCATGTTATTGTTAGATCCTGCATGGCAAATCCTAAATTGCTAGTAATTTAAGGTGGTGTTATTGAGACTTGCATGTAAGCTGCATCAATAACATGATATGCCATCAACTTCCTACCCAATTCTCCCCAAGGAAAGGATCCTTCGAGTCAGAGGCAGACAATTGTTGAGGCCAAGAAAACAGACCACAGTGATGCCCACCAGTGAAGAACTCATGGACCTCTGGCCTGCTCTCAGAATAGAGTCTGAGGTAATATGATTCAGCTCTCTCTTTTTAAGTGAAACTTGTGATGATTATTAATTTGGCTGCTATTATCTGCTTTGTGTGCTAGATTCTTCAAATTGAAAGTTTTTTAAATATCTATTTCTTGCTGTATTCTCCTGCTGTTATTTCAATGTAGTTGTATGCAGAGTTCCAGCAGATTACGAATCATAACCCGCTCAACACATTCTATGCTAAGCTGACCGCCATCTTCCTCGACTGATGACCTGATTCAGACAGAAGGCATCAAAAACTGAAGACAGCCGATGCTCTTTTTAAAATCCACGATGAACAGGTACAAATATTATTACACACTTCATAGGTTGAACCGGTGGAACTTCGAACAGGTTCAATGACTCAAAAGAACTTTGAATTTTGCATTAATCCACTTTGTGTTTTCCATTTGTCTGATAGCAAAAAATATGTAAACAGGTTATTTGTGGTTCTGATTGGACTGTTTTAAAATCAGCTTTGTTCAGCAAACCCTTCATTATGTACAATTCTGTTTTTATCTGAATAGGAATTCAATGACATCCACACCAAGTGCTGTTCTCCATGCCCTTACTGCGTATCTGTAAGGCGATGTTTCTGGATTCTTCAGAACCTGCAAAGTGAGTCTCCTTAAGTCACTAACAGATTATACTGTGTGTTATGTAAACAGTTCTTCAAAATACTAATATCTATACTAAAAGACTTCGGGCCTACCTTTGTTTAGTCTACCCATGCAGTTTTTGTGTATGGTCTGTTTTCTTTTCCCTCACTCCACAGGAACGGCAAGTGATAAGATATTCAGTAAAACATGTTCCTGTAAATGTCCTTTAGCTTGGTTTCAGTCTCTCACCACTTAGATTCTCTGGTAATTTGGCTGATTTGTGTGTGCAGAACATGGATCTTATGTTGTTCCCCTCTTACAATGAGACACAGGTCTCCCTTGTAAAAGAGGCCTTGGTTTTCATTAGGACTTGGTTAAAGAAAGAAACGTATGTCATATGTTCTATTCCGTGTGTTAGTTTGTGATGAGCGTCTCGTTTTTCATTCATTCAGGATGAGTCTGATGAGCCAGAGCTCGATGGTGTTGCAGTGGGCCTCCTGACCGTCATCACTGACCCGACGCAAGTCCAGTTCACTGCCACCCTGTGAGCATCTCTGTCGTCATTGAAAGTGATGCCACGGTCAGATTTGGCGATGCCTTCCTGGTAATCTTTGGACTAATCTATGCACAACACCTCAGCTATCCCAAAGTACTGACCAACACTTTTGAATTCACTCAAAAGATTTCACTTTACTGTTCTACAAAGTGGTAAACTGTCACCCAAGTTGCAGACCCTCAAGAATGACTTGATGTATAATGTCATCTTAATGAAGGCTGCAGGGTAAAGCATTATAAAAGGTTCAAACTTTGAAGTGAAAGTATTCTTACAGTCTATTGCTTTTTTGTATTTAATCTGAATTGCTGCCCTGTTGTCTTACTCAGGAAGCCCAAAGTGTTTTTTCTTTTATAGCTGTATAATAATTCCATTTTGTTTTTTTATTACACCGATTACTATTTGTTTAAGCTCTACAATTTATTAAAGTATATTTTCAAATTATTTTTTGTTCTATTTATTATTTCTATTCAATTTTAATATTGCAGTGTGCTAAAAGGGAGCATGCAAGAAAATACTGCGGCTGTTCATGACTTAAATGCATTGAGTTTGTTGAACTCAATGTAATTGAGGCAATCGATTGCCTCAAACATTTTAAGTTTTGAGTCGCATCTTTTTAAGTAAACTAATTCAATATTTTTGACCAATGTGTACTTAAAACAATGACAATGCAAACTAATAAACATTGAGTTTGGTTAACATGAAATGGTGTGGTTGTGTACTTTATTTTTTAAAGTTCACAACTTATTCCAGTGGTTTGAAAACTAGAACATTTTAAGTACTAATAACTGAAAACAATTGAGTTGAGCTAAATGAACACTTTAATTTAGCTGTAATCAAAAGGTACAAGTAGCAAGTCATCAAACTTTTTAAGTTCTGCAAAATCAAATAAAAAAGTTCATTAACTCAAAAAATTTGAGGCAATATATTGCCTCAAATTTTTTGAGTTCTGTTAACTTATTCGGGTTTACAGTGAAGGTGATATCTTAATAGGTTCTAGTGAGGTTCTTCATAGGTTCTAGTGAGGTTCTTCATAGGTTCTAGTGAGGTTCTTCATAGGTTCTGCCTGTGCTTCTGCAGTTCTACCTGCGGTTAAAAACAATTTTCCTTCCGCTCTCAAACAAAACACACCTGCCGGCACTCAGGTGCCGTCTATTTATAATGTTACACCTACTGACATTGCGTCATCAAAACGTGACCAAACAAACACAGGTAAACACAAATCATATGGCTTCTACACAGAGAGACACACACACACACACACAGACACACACACACAGAGACACACACAGAGACATACACACAGAGAGAGACACACACACAGAGACACACACAGAGACACACACACAGAGAGAGACACACACACAGAGACACACACAGAGACACACACAGAGAGAGACACAAACACAGAGACACACACACAGACACACACACAGAGACACACACACAGAGAGAGACACACACACAGACACACACACAGAGAGAGACACACACAGAGACACACACAGAGACACACACAGAGACACACACACAGAGACACACACAGAGACATACACACACCACACAGAGACACACACACAGAGAAACACACACACACAGAGACACACACAGAGACACACACAGAGAGAGACACAAACACAGAGACACACACACAGAGAGACAAACACAGAGACACACACACAGAGAGAGACACACACACACACACAGACACACAGAGAGAGACACACACACAGAGACACACACAGAGACATACACACACCACACAGACACACACAGAGAAATACACACACACAGAGAGACACACACAGAGACATACACACACCACACAGAGACACACACACAGAGACACACACACACACACACACACAGAGAGAGAGACACACACAAAGACACACACAGAGAGAGACACACAAAGACACACACAGAGACACACACACACAGAGACACACACACAGAGACACACACACAGACACACACACAGAGACACACACACACAGAGACACACACACACACAGACACACACAGAGAGACACACAGAGACACACACACAGAGACACACACAGAGAGACACACACAGAGACACACACACACACAGACACACACACAGAGAGACACACACAGAGACACACACAGAGACACACACACCACACAGACACACACACAGGGACACACACACAGAGACACAGAGACACACACACACAGAGAGACACACACACAGACACACACACAGACACACACACAGAGACACACACAGAGACACACATTAAGACAAACACACACCACACACGTCTCCGGTTCCAGTCCCCGATGTTTCGGTCTCCGGTATTCCGCCGCCGGTTCTGGTCCCCGATGTTCCGGATCAAGTCCCCGATGTTCCGGTTCCAGTTGTTCCCGTTTCCCTTGCTCCGTTGCCTTCCCGTCCAGCCCCGGTTCCCCGTGACTGGACGGTGTAGTGGTTCCTTCCAGGCTCCGGGTCTGGACGGACCCACTACATCGGACGTCAAGTCCATTCTCCATCAAGAAGAAGTCTGACATCTCCTGGATGCCATTTTGCTCCCTTGAGCCAAGGACCTCGGCTCCAGACCCCGGTGTTCCGGTTCCAGTCCCCGATGTTCTGGCTCCAGTCCCCGGTGTTCCGGCTCCAGTTCCCCGGTGTTCCGGTTCCAGTCCCCGATGTTCCGGTTCCAGTCCCCGATGTTCCGGCTCCAGTTCCCCGGTGTTCCGGTTCCAGTCCCCGATGTTCCGGTTCCAGTTCCCCGGTGTTCCGGTTCCAGTCCCCGATGTTCCGGTTCCAGTCCCCGATGTTTCGGTCTCCGGTATTCCGCCGCCGGTTCTGGTCCCCGATGTTCCGGATCAAGTCCCCGGTGTTCTGGTTCCAGTCCCCGATGTTCCGGTTCCAGTCCCCGATGTTCTGGTTCCAGTTCCCCGGTGTTCCAGTCCCCGATGTTCCGGTTCCAGTCCCCGATGTTTCGGTCTCCGGTATTCCGCCGCCGGTTCTGGTCCCCGATGTTCCGGATCAAGTCCCCGATGTTCCGGTTCCAGTTGTTCCAGGTTCCCTTGCCTTCCCGTCCAGCCCCGGTTCCCCGTGACTGGACGGCGCCTGGAAGGAACCACTACATCGGACGTCAAGTCCATTCTCCATCAAGAAGAAGTCTGGCATCTCCTGGATGCCATGTTGCTCCCTTGAGCCAAGGACCTCGGCTCAAGTCCCCGATGTTCCGGCTCCAGACCCCGGTGTTCCGGTTCCAGTCCCCGATGTTCCGGTTCCAGTCCCTGATGTTCCGGCTCCAGTTCCCCGGTGTTCCGGTTCCAGTCCCCGATGTTCCGGTTCCAGTCCCCGGTGTTCCGGTTCCAGTCCCCGATGTTCCGGTTCCAGTCCCCGGTGTTCCGGTTCCAGTCCCCGATGTTTCGGTCTCCGGTATTCCGCCGCCGGTTCTGGTCCCCGATGTTCCGGATCAAGTCCCCGGTGTTCTGGTTCCAGTCCCCGATGTTCCGGTTCCAGTCCCCGATGTTCTGGTTCCAGTTCCCCGGTGTTCCGGTTCCAGTCCCCGATGTTCCGGTTCCAGTCCCCGATGTTTCGGTCTCCGGTATTCCGCCGCCGGTTCTGGTCCCCGATGTTCCGGATCAAGTCCCAGATGTTCCGGTTCCAGTTGTTCCAGGTTCCCTTGCCTTCCCGTCCAGCCCCGGTTCCCCGTGACTGGACGGAGCCTGGAAGGAACCACTACATCGGACGTCAAGTCCATTCTCCATCAAGAAGAAGTCTGGCATCTCCTGGATGCCATGTTGCTCCCTTGAGCCAAGGACCCCGGCTCCAGACCCCGATGTTCCGGCTCCAGGTTCCCTTGCTCCGTTGCCTTCCCGTCCAGCCCCGGTTCCCCGTGACTGGATGGTGTAGTGGTTCCCCGTGATCCGTCTCGTCCAGCCCCGGTTCCCCGTGACTGGACGTTGTAGTGGTTCCTTCCAGACTCCTGGTCTGGAAGGAACCACTACATCGGACGTCAAGTCCATTCTCCATCAAGAAGAAGTCTGGCATCTCCTGGATGCCATTTTGCTCCCTTGAGCCATTGCTGAATCCAGATGTGCAGCACATGACACACACAAGCCAAGGCGAGAGGAGACGCTGGGGGACGCGATGTTAAACGAGACCTCCATGATGCTGGTTTCCCTGACCCAGGTTCTTTCACCTTTCCAAAGTGAAGTTGCAGCGTTGATTCTTCGTGTCACGCGGCTGCACGTGGATACGAGTGGTCCTGTACGTCTCTCCGGAGGACGTCAGGGGTTGGTCTGAAGAGGAAGGCTCAGCCCACTCCTCCTTTACGGGGGGCTTTAAGGCGCTGATGATCAGGAAGTCAGGAGCCACAGCCTCTGGATGAGTTTTGCGACTTCTTCTTTTTAAATGACCAAGTGGATCTTTGACAAAATTACATGTGTTTCTTATAGGACGCATGCACTTCTGAACGAAAGTCTTCTTGGGTAACTTCTCCTTCCTGGCAGGTTCTTCGGCCTTCTGGAGCTGCTCCTCCAGAGAAGATGTCTCTGCCTTCAGGTCTAATGTCTCTTCGTGTTTCCGGATGGTTTTCATGTGGTTGACGGGCATGTCTTTATGGGAAGCTCTGTCCTGCTTCTGGAGCAGCATCCTCAGTTCAGATCGCTCTGACTCCACGTCATTTATTTTCTCTTGGTATTTTCCGCTGATCTTAACTAACTCCTCCTTAGTGAACTGTTGATTCATCTTCTTCAGAGAAGCATTCTCTGCCCTCAGATCATTTATTGTCCTCAGGGCTTCAGAGTATCTCTTGTCGTCTTTTTCCTGCTTGAGGAGCATCTTCTTGTCCTCTTTCTTCTGATTCATGGCTGCTCTCTGCTGCTCATTGTGAAGAGCGTCTACTTCCTTCCTTAACGCTTCGTCTTTGGAGGATTCCTGGTGCACGACCACGCGAGTGTCACCGTCACAGTAGCGATGGTGAAGATCGATGATGCTTCTTTTCAATGCAACGGGATCCGAGATCAACTGGAAGCATTTAGAGATGTCCACCTTCACGTGCTCCAGCTTGTCCTTACTCTGTTTGCACTTTTTCTCCACCTGCTTCAGCTTCTGCATCCAGCCATTGGCTTTGAACTTATGGGCTTTTTTCTCTCCCTCCAATACAAAAATCACGTCTTTGGCTTTCTTCAGTTCCTCAGTTGTTTTTTTAGACTGATCCTGCGCCTTAGCTGATTCTTTATCTGGACTGTCTTTCTTTACATCCACAAGTTTTTGGAGAAGCTCGCAGTCACTTTGTGAACGAGCCAAGTAGTCTTTTAATTTTTTATTTTCTCTCATCAAATCAGAGTTCTGAAGTTTGCAATTTGCAAGTTCTTCTTTTACTTTAGTGAAATCCCTTAAAGAAGTTTCCAGTTTCTTTATGTGTTCCTCTTGTTCTTTGATTTTGTCTTGAAGTCTTTCAATTACTTTATTTAGCTTTTTGATCTCGTTATCATTACTTGCAAGTGAATCTCTGAGATCGTTAGTTCTAAATGCATTCTCTTCTTCCTTGTCCCTCATTTGTTTTTCGCTCACCAATGCCACTGTTTTTATTTTATTTGATGTGAGCAGTTGAGCCTCAAGTTCTTTCTTGTCTTGTTCTGCTTGTACCTTGTATTTGTTGTGTTGGTGTTTCAGCTCCAACACCGTCTCCTCCAGGTGGCTGTTCTCTGCGTGGCACTGTGAAATGTCACTTTGGTGCTTTGCGGTCTCATCCGATAACTTTTGCGTCCTGATCAGTTCAACTTTTTCTTCATCCGAACGGCGTTTGGTGTCCCAGCTATCCATCTCTGTCTGCATCACTTTCTTTTCGTTCTGCACCCGTACAAATGCCTGTCCAAATTCTATTTCGTCGTCTTCATGCTGTTGAACAGTTTTTTTAAAATTCATAATTTCCTTCTCCTGAGTCTTGTCCTTCTCCTTGAATGTCTTTAACTCGTCATCCTGAGATTCAATGATCTCATCGTATCTCTTATAATTCCTCTTCTTATTCATTTCGTCCAATGCTTTAGTAAGCTTCGGTTTGTTGTCGAGCTGCAGTTCGCCGCTATGCATCTTGAGTCTGTGAAAGCTTCAACAACTAATTCAATGACTTGAAACTGAAAAGTGGTTCCGTGTCGAACGCTCCATGCAGTCTATATATAGAGATGTATGTGGCTTTGACGTGACGTCATGGGCGACGCGCGCTGATAGGCTCCGCCCACATATATAAACATATGTTCCTTTGATCTGGCGGCGCGGCTTCAAAGCGCTGTCAGGGCTGATCACACCAGACGCGCCTCTCAAAAACGCGTCGCCCGCTAAACCATTGATTCCCGAGGTAAGGCGCGACGTTCAAACGCGCCTTTTAAACGCCACTCGGCGCGGTTTACTTGAGTTTTTCAGGGGCGGTTAAAAGTTAAAATATTCTCAACTTTAGACGCGAGGCGCGGAGGAGCGCCGCTCATCAACGTCACACTCGGCCAAGGCAGCCAATCGGATCAAGCAGGAGGCGGGCTTTCCTCCTGTGTTCCCGAGGAGAACCTCATATTAGGCCGTAAGGTGAACACTGTTTTCGTTTCAACACGCGCCACAGTCGCGCATCTACACAATCGTTAGCTCATAAAAAAGAACGAGTTGTGCTAACCTACCAAAAAAAAGTCCGTCGCTGAATTTGCCTTCGATATTCGATGCGACTGTTTTATGCCGAACTAGTTTCTCCAGAGCGTAATGGGATCTTGGTTGCCAGTAGTGGCACGGTTCGACACGTGATCGGTCTACACCAATGAGGTAGCTGCTTTTTGTCAACAGAATGGCAAGATGGCGGCTCCCGTGGTTGGATTCAACGTTACCGATAAAGAGGAAAACACCCTTAAAAGTGGGCTAAATGGATTCTAAATAGTGCTGTATGCATAGCCGCGTCCAATAAGAACAATGAGGCAAATATACGATCATGTTATGCTTATGTTAAGTCATTTAGATCAAGTTTGACATACCTGGGAATACACCTTACTGACGATCTAACATGGACTGTGAACACCCAGCACACACTGAAGAAATCAAGGCAAAGACTGTACTTCCTCCCTCAGTAGGAAGTACAGTCTTTGGCAGAAAAAGGCAGTAATTGTACTTACACCAATGACCATTTATTCATTCATTAATTCTTCCACAAATGAAAACAACACTGACGAACAATAGAAACAATCTTTATGAAAAATATGACTGATATATAAAACTGTACAAAACTACAAAAGAAATAACATTAAGGACGCTCAGTCCTCACAGTCAGTGTCAGGACAGTTGTCTTCCAGTTGCTCGGTGTCTTTGGTGTTGGCACAATTACAGCAACGACAGAAGTCTGTGCAACACAATCCTGCAGAGAAACGGGAACATCTTCCTGTCTCACAGGCACCTTTGCAGCTGCAGTGTATGACATGCAAAACACTGTCAGGGGCCGGATGTCTGGTCATCCAGGTGATGTGCAAGGTCCCATCCTCTCTTTGCCAACCATATCCAGCAGGTGATGGAGCACATTTTGTTTGCGACAGGACCTCATTATTGCAGCCTGGTAGTTTGCCCGTTTGCAGTGCTGTTGGAGGGCATCAGTAGTTGGGGGAATGCATATTTCTGGCAAGGCTGACGATGCCAAACAGAAAGCCTTGTACCTAGCTTCATTTACATTATCGGCAGCTGGCTGATCATATAAGTGGCACACATACTGGCAAAGAAGTGCAAATGTTGACTGCTCCAAGTTAAAGTGAGTACCTAAACTTTTAAAAGCCTTTAGGTACTCACCTTTCTCACATGCAACAGAAAATGTCTTTTTTTCCCTTTGCCATAAAAGGCACTTGTGGAGTCACGCGAGTGTCCCGGTTGACAGGGTCTCTGCAAAAACCAGCTGGCAGATGTTGCGCTTGGTGGGGATGTGAAACACCAGCTGGGGGAAATCACGAGCCAGCCTCTTCTTCAACATATCCTGTCTGCAACACAACAAAACAGTGACAATTAAGTCACAGGAGTATCATGAAAAGCAGAGAGTGGTGCAGGTGGTACAAGACATTACAGGCTAGAACCTATCTGCCATACAGCACATGTAACACCAAAGATGCCCAAGAAAGGCACACAACATCACGCACACACACTTCTCCTCGTTACCAACTGGTACATGTTTGTGCAAACAGCAAGAATTAAAAACAGTTTCCCAGGCCTGTCACACACATGTTGTGTAAAGCTGGACTTGCACATGACAAATAATAAGACGTGAGGGGAAAATGCATTGCAGTTCCCTGTAGTTTGAAGCATCAAGACCTTCATTTGCTTTCCCCAGTTCAATGAAGGCCTTCCTCAGCCCATCCTCAGCACCTCTTGGTTGACAAGCAGCCTTTGGCCAATGATCCTCTCACAGAATATCTTATAGCTGACATCAAACGTGGGCTCAATCCTAGAACACATATGAATGAGAAGGAAAGAAATGAATATGTGTTGTGATTGTGTGCACATACAACAGAATGCAGATTCAATGTTTACTTATGCAATGTTAAGTTAGTAGCTCCTTGAAATGCAATATAATAAATAACTTACTGGTCTTTCTCTGGTTTTTCAGGCCTCATCAAAAACCTGGTGTACTGATTATAACAGCCTTTGTGGTACTGCACCGCCACAGGGTGTCTACAGGAATAAACCAGTGAAATTTAAGACTTTTTAAGACCACGTCTAAATAAAATTTAAGACCTAACTTACGATGGAAATATACATGAATCTAAATTAATTAATTCAAAGTAAACACACTGATGTCTGTTCAAAATTAACAGGATGGTGTAATGCAAAAGGATAACACAAATGTCATTGCTGTTGTAAATTATATTTATTAATACATTTTCAGAACATTTAAGTCCCATGAACAAATGTCTATAAAATTAAGTAAATATATTTTTAAAATACGTGCAACATAGTTCCTTTTGAAAAAAATAATCTATAAAATAACAAATAACAATTCCAGCTGCTTTTAAAATGCTAATTCATTTACATAATAGAATGTGTGTGTGAGTGAGTGAGTTCTCATGTCTCTATGTTTGTGCACAGGTTCATGTCTACTCCTGAGCTTTTGTGAATATACTAGGAAAACAATCCTTTTCAAACTGTATTAATATAAAAACTTCCAGTTGACATTTGGTCCATTCTCCTGGAAAAAAGAAAAAAGGCAGACATTAGCCAACAGTCACCACATCTCTTCATGACACCACCACTTCAGATTAATGTCAGACTGGATCAATATGAATTAGGGCTGTCAATCGATTAAAAAAATTTAACTAATTAATCGCACATTTTGAAATTGCGATTAATTAATCGCAATTAAAAGTTAAAAGTTCATTCTTTTTAAAGACCAAACTGCACACAGAGCTGTGTTTTCAAAGAGGCTCCTACCTATAAAGTGCAGCGAGGTATTTAATATCGTGGATGATAAATTGTTTCTTCAGTGAAACATCAGATTAGTAAAAAAAAAAAATATATTGAGACCCCATTGGTCCTGTCATCTTTACCACTGAACAGCAGAACCAGTGGCCTTGGTAACTGACTGACATTCAAATATGTCACGTTAAACCTCTGGAGGCTGGGCTTATTTTATACATTTTACAAAATAAATTAAATTCACCGTTTAACCCTTGTGTTGCCTTCGGGTCATTTTGACCCGAATCAATATTACACCCTCCTGCCGCCTTCGGGTTAATTTGACCCCATTCAATGTTTAATGTCGGTGTTCTTTCGGTAGTCAACAAACAAACATAAAGTGCCTCACACTTAAACTTGGAAAACAATATTAATTCTAATAATTTTCTGGAGGTTTTAATTGCTGGCGTCAAATTGAACCCAAAGGGTAAAATATGTTAGTAAATATAAAGGTAACAGGAGGGTTACATATTTAATCGGGTCAAAATGACCCGAAGGCAACACAAGGGTTAAAAGTGTTTCCCTTCTTTTTAAAGACCAAACTGCACACAGAGCTGTGTTTTCAAAGAGGCTCCTACATATACAGTGCCAGCGAGGTATTTAATATCGTGGATGATAAATTGTTTCTTCAGTGAAACATCAGATTAGTAAAAAAAAAAGAAGTATATTGAGACCCCATTGGTCCTGTCATCTTTAACACTGAACAGCAGAACCAGTGGCCTTGGTAACTGACTGACATTCACATATGTCACGTGACCCTCTGGAGGCTGGGGGCATTTTATACATTTTACAAAATAAATTAAATTCACCGTTTAAAGTCTTTTGCATGTGACACACCCCCACGTGTTATACATCAAACATTCCAGAACAATCTCAGCTCTGAAATGAGCCTCATTGTCCTCGCGCCGTGTCCTCTGGTTCTCTGACTGACAGGCTGCTAAATGAGCCTAACCTGTGAGGTGGGAGGTCCTTTGTGATTTACTGAGTGTTCATTGGGTTTTTTTCCCCCGAAATGTTGACAGACAAACGGATTGACCAATCACGGTGAAGGTTTCGTGTGTCGAGTTCTTTCCGCGCCGCGTCCCCCGACACGTCGCCCCTCCGTTCCTCTGTTTATCAGAGGGGGAGACGGGAGGAAGGAGGAGCAGGAGGAAACCCGACTGATTCATCCACGAGTTAAACTCATTTATGATCCTTATTTTCGCGGAGAAATGATTGTTTTAAAAACGGAAACAGTGTCAAACCGTACTGCCGCGGTTTTTAAAAAAAATTGTTTACAAAAATGTAAAAAAATTGCGTTAAAATATTTTAGTGCGTTAACGCGGCCAAATTAATCGCATAGATTAACGCGTTAACGCTGACAGCCCTAATATGAATGAAAACTATTTTTACAAATTAAGCAACGCAAGCCATCCCTTGAGCCTAGTGAACACTATGTAGACATATTGACAGGTAAACACCACTCTACTACCATTCTAACACTATTTTTAATTAGTCTAATTAATGTGTAGTGCGCCTACGCATCTGTTATTAACTTGACACACGAGTAAAGCTTAACTATATGAAACACACTCATATACATGAGGTTAGTTAATACATATATTTATGTTAGACTTACTTTGAGGTGCTGCAGTAGGTCCTGTGGTGTCATGGCCCATGAGCTCCATAGGATCCTGACGGGACGTGGTCATTTCACCAATAACGCACATGAAGTCCAGCTGTCTGCTCGCGGTGGTCTGGTCCAGAGTCTCGTGGAACAGAATGAAGAACGCGCCGGCCTGTTGGACTTCGGTGATGAGCTCTTTGTTGCACGGCGCTGGATTTCCTCCGGTGACCTCCAGCGTTGTAGCGTTGACGTCGTTGCTGGCGGCGGAGCAGCAGCTAGCCCCGCGGGCTGCTGGCGGCCTTCGCTAGTCTCTGTGCTTCTTGCTCTGCTCGTGAGATTCCACCGCTGGGTCCTCCTGGTCCTCTTTAACGTGGGGGGGGCTCTGGGTCCTCTTTAACGTAGGGGGGCTCTGGGTCTTCTTTAACGTAGGGGGGCTCTGGGTCCTCCTGGTCCTCTTTAACGTAGGGGGGCTCTGGGTCCTCCTGGTCCTCTTTAACGAGGGGGCTCTGGGTCTTCTTTAACGAGGGGGCTCTGGGTCCTCCTGGTCCTCTTTAACGTAGGGGGGCTCTGGGTCCTCCTGGTCCTCTTTAACGTGGGGGGGGCTCTGGGTCCTCTTTAACATAGGGGGGCTCTGGGTCTTCTTTAACGTAGGGGGGCTCTGGGTCCTCCTGGTCCTCTTTAACGTGGGGGGGCTCTGGGTCCTCCTGGTCCTCTTTAACGTAGGGGGGCTCTGGGTCCTCCTGGTCCTCTTTAACGTGGGGGGGCTCTGGGTCCTCTTTAACGTAGGGGGCCCTGGGTCCTCTTTAACGTGGGGGGGCTCTGGGTCCAGACTGGAGCTCCAGACCTGCTGCTCAGGGGGAACCTCTTGTTGGACCAGCAGCTGCTGGACGTCTGTGGAGAATAATAAAACACATTCATACGTCTTATGAATCTCATATTAAACTCTTTAATATTCAAGAGGTCTAAAAAGTCCTTTTATTTAAAAACAACAATATAATAACGCCTTGGACTGCAGAAGAGGAGGGGTCCAGATAACGTCAAGTAAAGTGAGGTGAAAAGTCCCCATTCTGCTCCCCTTTCATCCTCAAAGCCTTTAGATCATCCGTGAAGAAGATGGAAGTCGATCTGAAGAGTTTTGTGGGAGAAATCATTAAATGTATAACGGCAACAACAAAAATTCAAGCAAAAAACGCCCAAATCGCACAAATTTGACAAATTATTGTAGCGCCCCCTACTGTTCTAACCGCACCAGATTTGTTGTGCAGGTTACAGGATGCAATGTGCGCACTAATACTTCAAGTTGAGTGATTTGTCTCATTAGTGTTGAAGTTATGAGCATTGGAAAACAAGACACGCCCCTAAGAGGTTCATTGGTCCATATAATCTGAACACAATGAGATTTATAAAACATTTGATACATAGTAGGTTATAAAGCTTCATTCACGATACACATAAAGTTTGGTATGAATCGGACCCAGCGTGGAGGACAAGTAGAAAATAATGCATTTTACACACAATTCAAAATGGCGGGAAATCTAAGTAGGCGGAGCTTAGGGCTCCGAGAGGCTTTTTTGTGGAGCAGCTCAGTGTACATCTGTGAAGAATTACAAGTCGATCGGACATTCTAGGTGAGGGGCGTGGCCAGGCAAACTTTGGGGGCGCTAGAAAACCCTAATCTGACATCTATTTTCACCAAGACTGACACTTTTGGTGAGTTTTGGGGTATTTTAAGTACCTTCAACATGTGAAGATGTACAGTAAACAGTACAATATGTACCTCTGTGTACTATACTAAAAGTACAATATGTACCTATGAGATGTAATACGGTAAAAAGTTCATCTGAACATTTGTAATGTAAACATTATGTACCACTGAGATGTACAGTAAAAAGTACATGATGTACCTCTGAGGTGTATCTAGTGAAACGCATGAACGTGTTTAAGTACCTGTAACTCTACCTCAGTCCATGATGTGAATACTTCCTCCAGAACTGGCTCCATCAGGTTAACGTGAGAAACAAAGAGAACCCACCTGCTCGTTGGACCCGGACTTCCGGGTGGAACCCGGCGTGCAGCAGCTTCCGGTGCCGCTGGTTCTCCTGTGAACGACACAGTTCCTCCTCGAACTCTGCGAGCGTTGCTTCAAACAGCCCGCAGATCTCCTGCGCAGCCGCAGTGAGTCGCTGGTTGACGAAACCTCTCAGCATTTGGGCTTTAGACATGTTCACGAGCTCAGAAACGTTTCCTCCAGACAGCTCCGGGAAACACGCGCCGCTCACTCGGCTCCGCTCGGTGTCGCTCGGCTCCACTCGGCTCCGAGTAGCTCCTGCTGGCTCGCTGACGTCATGAGCTCCGCAGGACACGAGGAGACAATCCGGACAACACGCCGTTTCGTCTCTATGAAGAGTCACGTGACTCGCGTTCCGTCTCCGTCTTCTTCCTGTTGCCACTTCGTGAGTCTGACTTCAACAAGTTAGTCCACACATCCGGGTTCTGGTGGGTCTTTCCGGTTGTATCTGAAGAACTGTGTCGGACTCACGCGGGGGAACCAGTTTATGGCGGGAAACTCCAGCAGACTGCGCATGTCTTTGGTGGACGGTTTCCGGTACGACTTCTTCTTCGATGGTTTTACGGCAGGTGGCAGCCACGACGTTGCATGACTGCCACCTTCAGGATGCATTCTCCCCCCCAGTCCCTTCTTCTTCTTCTTCTTCTTCTGGCAATATGGCGGATGGCATCGAACACAATGCGCATTACCGCCACCTACTGGAGTGGAGAGTACCAGTTAACTACCCCGTAAAAACAAAATAATAAATTAATTTAAAAAAATATATATATAATTGTATTATTTTATATAATATCATTTCATATAAATAAATGATACCCTTCCACTGAATCCTGTTTCAATCAAATATTGCAGTACCTTTCCAGCCCTCAAGGTTAATGTGCATATACATATATACACACATATAAACTTATGTGTGTGTGTATATGTATACACTTATATCTATATATGTCTATACATATATAGTATTATTTAAAAATGTATAACATTTCCATATTTATAGAACAACTGCTACTTTTAGTCACTTTACCTTGAAATGTTTTATATGTTCATTATTTCTTTTTAAATTCAATTCTCATTACAGTGTTGTTATTGATTTCTTTCCTACATCTATAATTATACTCTAAGTTTGCAGGTTGCACACGTTTAACAGACAAGGTTTTAATCATCCTACGATACAAACAAAAATAAAAACCAACTGTCCATCAAAGGGAGGAAAAGCTTTATTGGTTATAGACGTGCAGCTCTGAGGGCCAACGGAGGTTATGGCACACGTGTTAGTTTATTACGACACACATTAAACTTCACCGTAAAATGGAATGTGACGTTTAAATGCGTTTTTATTACAACAAGGTTTTAGCAATAAAAAAATTCACATTGCTAAGTATACACAGCGTTATTCTATGAGAAGACTTTAAAGGGCCGGTGTGTCCATTCTGATTGGTCCATTCCTCTTCATATGCTCATGGTGACCTGGATAAACTACAGAGACATGGGGGTTATTGTACAACTGTCATAAAGTCAAGCTTTCTATCCATGTTATATCATATACACATATAATGTATTCATTATTGCGGTGTTAAGTTGTGTAAACTTACATCGTCGTAGTGAAATGAAGCCGTGCCAGTCTGGCTCACGTCTCTTCTTTGGAACTGATCTGAAAACAGATTAAAAAAGATTCTTTCATTGTTCACCGAACAATGGCTCTCAGATTAATGCAACTTCTTCTTCTGCTGCTCACCGGTCAGGGCACGGAGTTTTGTGCAGCAGCCCACGAATTCGTCGAATCCGATTCTGCCGTTGACGCTGTGGCGGTTCATGATGATGCTCATGGCCTGAGGGCTCAGATTAAAACCTGCACGACGACACGAGAGAGGACCGAGACCAGCACCCTCATTTATACACAC